>NW_022639456.1:2495137-2520981 GCF_010583005.1 Odontomachus brunneus | reverse complement strand
GGGAGAGGGGGGGGGGGGCATCTACGCGCTCGAATTGTCCGGCGTAATAACAGTAATCGCGAAGCGCGCCACTTAATTAGCCAAATAATCGACTCGCTCGGCCAATTATACGACACCGTTACGATTGACGCGAAATATCTCTCGACTGGTGGACGAACGCTCGCGAAAAATTATATATCGCCGCGCGCGCCAGTTGGGTCAATCGGTCGCGCAGCGAAAAATCGCATCGCTGCCTGTCCCTCCGCGCCCGCACTCCGGAATGGAATTTATGAATTGATCTTTAATTTCATTCGTAGCGCGATTCATTTAACTCGTCGACAAAACGCGCGCAGTTTACGACTAAAAAATGTTTGCGGAGGAATGAGAGGGAAAACTGGGCGATGCGCTCAAAGATAGAAAGAGAGGGAGAGAAACACGTGCGTCTTCCCGCGCTTTTAGTGTACGAATTTAACAGCATGAACAGCTGCGACTTGCGTTAGAGGGAATTCACACCTTGGCAGAAGAGCAGAAAGGCTTAAAGTCGGTCAGAACTCGCGTTGGTAGAAAGAATTAAAAACTGTCGACTGCGCGAGTTCGGATTGGCTTTTTCCTTTCTGCTTTTCTGCCGAATTGTAAATTCTTACGCGCATCTGCTCGAACCATCGAGAGTCGGCGTGAAATTAAAGTACCAATGGACACGTATCTAATCTTGGACGTTCTTACTTTTGGTCTTGAAATTTGTTCATTTGAAGATGTAACTTTTATGTGACTGAGACAGTATTTTTCACACCTAAAATTAATGAATCATACGGGAAGATTCACAAATAAAATTGTATTTCAGCAGTTGAGGATGTGATGTTAAGAATAATTATTTGAGGATAAGATGTTAAGAATAATTATTTGAGGATGGGATGTTAAGAATAATTATTTGGAATAAAGGGTCAGTCGCGAGATAAACATTGCGAAGCAATTTTTCGCGAGATCGTCTCTTGCCGAAGGAAGCCGATCATCTGCCCGGACCTGGTTTCATCAGCGATGAACGCGTGATGACGCTACCTGGTCGGCGACGATGCACTTGCTCAGCAGCTCACTTAGCGTCGCGGCGCTTTTAATCCCCTCTGGTTTTGCGGAGCGCGCACAAAAATGATCCTTTACGAGACGCGACGGACGATTTTTCGAGCAGCCAGAGTCTCATCGGAACTCTCGAATCCGCGAATTTGCGACGAAGTGCGTGCGCGCGTGTCCGCGCGGCCTAGGCCCGGGTGACGCAACACGCGTTGCCCCGCGCTGTTTGTGCGCAGAGAGAACGACGATCGAAGGCTTCGGCTCCCCCTTTAATCGGGCCGCCGTCTTACGTCACGGCCGTCTAATTGTGGCCCGCTTAACGCCGCGAACGCGCGCTCCTCTCGCGACGTATTAGCCTCTCTCGCGCGGCTTCTCTCTCTCTCTCTCTTTCCGTCTATTTATCTGTCTTTCTTCTCTGAGTCAGCTGTTGACGTTCTTTCTTGAGGGCGCCTTCGCCTCGGCCCGTCCGATATCGGACGCGGCGGCAACAACAATGGAAAGCCACCGCGAGTGTCAAACTGATGTCATTATTGACGGCAGTAGCGCTAAGTCGTAAATATATACTGGTTATCGCGTGTATTTTCATTAGCCACACCGGATGCTACATGCGCGAAATCGTGGAGAAGGGGGGAGGTCTTGGATCACGCATGCTTCGTGCTGTGCGTGCGTTCGTTGTGCGTGTCGTCGGTGTGTCGTCATGCGTTTCGAGACCACCGTGTGTCTTCGTGAATCGGGTAAACAGATTCTTGTTTTTTCCCCCCTGCGCGTCTCGCTATTCCCCCTTCCCTCCCCCCTCTCTCTCTCTCACCCTTCCCTCTCCTTCGAGGGGCCAACTATTTTCAGGCTACACGATAGAGAAGAATCTACTTAGAGGCACGTAAGCACCTCGACCGGTGAGTGAGAGACGCTTATGATACTTGGACGTTACTCAAGTATCGATACTTCGCCGCGTCACCGAATGCCCTTGGTGTTCTGTTGACACTCCACCATCGATATTAGGCGAATGATATCCGTCTCTGTGCGAGAAGGCAATGACAAAATGGAGGATACAGCGTCGATACGTGTTGCGCAAGTGGCTGAATAAACATTGCCAGCGCTCGTAAAAGGACAATAATTCTATGCGAAGTGGCAGGAGGCAAGAGTCCTGGGTTATCGGTTTCGCTACATTTACGCCATGTTCGGGGTGGGAGAGGCAGACGCGCTGTGCAACACGGGATAATGCAGCGAGACTGCCGACACGGGAGTACGTATACGTGTGTGTGTGTGTGTGTGTGTGTGTGTGTGTGTGTGTGTGTGTGTGTCTGTGGGTAGATGGCAGGAGAGCGTGTAACTGTGCGTGGTATTGTGTGCCCGGGTGTTAATCGCAGAACACCGTGAAAATTAATTCTCCCCGGCCGAGCTGATGTTTGTGCGAAAGAGGGAAAAACATTTAACTCGTTCGTAATTATAATAGATAACGCACGTAAGCGACGACGTGCTTCAGTAAGCTCTATGCGTATTAAACGTCCGTATCGATTTCGCAAATTGCCGACGAAACAGTTCCGGTATATAATTCTCTCCAACGTCGAATTTCACGTGTTTATAATTGCGATCTCGTCGCGCATCTGAATTATTCGCAGCGATAACCGATTGCATTACTGACCGCCGATGACTTTTCGCGACATTTTCAGCTCTCGCTCCTGACCGCCGCGCGCGTTTCATCCCTTTGATTCGATCCGCACGGTCGCGTAACGGCGGGCGCAATTAATTATTTTTCATCGATAAAGTGCGGCCAATAATCCCGTCCAATAAAACACGGCAGTACCGTCACGGTTTTTCTCTCTCTCTCTCGCGCGCGCGCGCGGACGCTCGCGATGCGAGAGGCGAAATATTGAAGTGTAAAGTTGGATTTTGTTGATTTTCTATCGCGACGCTCAAACATGGCCGAACATTCGCGGCGGGCTCTTTTTTCAGGAGGAAATCGCTTCGGAACAAACGGTTACTAGGCAAATCGGACTTGCGCACGCAAGTCGGAAAATATATACTTGCAGGCAGTTTGTTTGTACAAGTTAATTGTTGGTGCGTTCTCGCGTTTTCGGGGGAATGGGGAAACGTCGCCGGTTGAAACTGCGAAACGCTCGTGATTTTATTTGGAACGGGGCTCTCGGTGGCTCCGTTTCAGCATGGACGGTCGCGTCGGACTCGCTCACGCGTTAATTACACGTACTTTTCGCGTTTAGTCGCGCGCTCGTTTGTGATCTCTCGTGTTTGCCGATGACATTCAGGAGAAACTGTCGGCCGCGGAGATAAATCCGCGGGAACTGCGTGCAGCCAGGCGGGTGTCGTAACGCGCAATGAAATGTAAACCAACTGCATCTGCGAGCACCATTGGGAAGTAATCCGTAGAAAGCGTTGGGAAAGCCGATTTTGCGCGCGGAAAACGACATAGTTTCGTACGCTCTGGTAACTCGCAAACAGCTTGACAAATTCACGCGATATCCATTAGCCATGGAATAAATGTTTTATGTAATTCCATACAAAAATATCCCTGCCGCTAAAAGAGCCGATCAATCCCACGCGCCCAGCTCGTGTGCCACGCGTCCGTTATTAAATCCCGCAATTTAATATATGGGTAAAAAAACATCCTCATATCTCATCTCTGCCGAATAAATCCGCGCGCACGAGAGAAAGAGAGGAGTTTTTTTGCAAAACGTTTTTTGTGCGTTTGGCCGGAACGTGTGTACACATCGAGTGTCTTTTGGTTTGCATTCGTACATCAAACAAGGGCACACCGCAAAAGCAGCAACGTTTCTCTCTCTCGCGTAAAATTACCTCTCTCCAGGAAGAAAGAGATGCGCAAACAATTTTCTTTTGCTCGTTCGCATGTGAAGCCTCTCAAATGATGGCTGTTGCTTTCATCGATAAGGTAAGCAGAGAAGACTCGGCGAGAACAACAATTGGAACGGGGCGTTATCAGACGCTCGACATAATAATATCGGCGAAGGAATGCTCGGCAAATATTTTCGCGGGCACAATTTAGAGCATTCGATAACACGCTTTTTCGCTCGCACATCTCGTCCACCTCTCTCGTCTGCTGTACCAGAGAGAAAAATATCTGGAAAATACAAAAAAATGTTCATTCCGCTGATTATCGTAATAATGTATTTATTTAAATCTAAATTCTTTTATTTAAATAGAACAAACAATTGCTTTCGTAAAAAATCGAGATTTTAAGATGTATACTGAGAAAAAAATTTATTAAATTTTAAAAAACATTTGTTTGGATAGTACTGTGAAGATATTTGTTTAAATTAAGTAATTATTTTCTAAAATTAAATAAAGAAGTTTTAAATATAAATTTGTTTCTTTAATTTTGGAAAATAACTAATTTAAACAAATATCTTTACAATGCTATCCAAACAAACGTTTTTTTGAAATTTAGTAAATCTTTCTCAGTGTATATTTTATCATTGTTATTGTTATTTTATCACTTGATGATGCTTGACATTAGTAGAAGTAAACATGTTATCAGTTATTGGATAAATACTTTTCGTATCTTAGATATTTTTTTCTCAGTGTATACTCCTCAGTCCGTGTTAATAATCATTACTTGAAATTCCTCTCAAGTAAGATACTCAAGTTCGTATCGATAGACGTTACTTGAAATTTGCTTAGGCAAGACACTTAGATCTTAATTTAGAGTTAGAGCTGAGTTTCTCAGCTGAATCGCGATTGCGAATGTAATTGTCACATGTATTATATAGTTTAAATAAAAAGCTCTCATCTAACTCTAAATTCAGATTTGAGTATTTCACTTAGGACTAGTTTCAAGTAACGACTATTGAGCCTCAGACTTTGAGTTCAGAGTTAGATAAAAGTTTTTCACATGAATCGCGCGATTACAGATACAGTACAATACACATATATCATATAATTATGATTCAGTTAAAAAATCTGCATCTAATTATGAATAAAAACATCGAAATCACCGTTGTAATTTACAGCTCGGCACGTCGTCGCGCGAGAGAATTAAACGGACACGCGCGGATTTACGCCAAGTATCACACCGAGTGAAAATACGTAGCGGTATGCCGGTGTGTCGTGTGCACGCTTATATGTGCGGCTGATGAGAAGCACGCACATACAGACGCACGGAGCGCGCGTCGAAAGGTTAGCCGATATAACGGAAGAATCGCATTGCACGTTGGAATTGACTACCGAAGCGGGGGCATGCTCTTGAACGTTTCCAGTTCGTGATGTGCTTGGGGTTTATTAACCGATGGAATCGGCCGCGACGGCGAGCGCCTTTCACCAGTAACGATAACACAGAGACTCAATATTTTATTATCAATACGATCGCCCTGGTCGTTGCGCTCGCTGTCTGGATGAAACTTCAAGATACGCAAATTGAAGCGCACGCCAGAGTTACCTTGAGATCAGGCGATTAAGCGTGTAACGTCGAAACGAGAAAACTTCGCATCATATACATACACATTTCACGGGGAGAGGGAGAGAGAGAACGCTTTAACAGGACGATTAGACATACGGCGAATACCTCCTTCGACCACTTTGCATTCACGTAGATCCGTTTAGATAAAGATACACAGCGAAGTATCATTCTATCGCTTAGAAAAGCAATTACTTAGCTTACTTCCCTTCTTTTTTTACGGTCATCTTCGACAGAGAATATTTCTTTGACAGCAGTCTTAAAATAGACTTATCATAGGTTTTAGAAGAACTCATTATCATACATTCTAAAGAAGAATTTATCCTCTTCACGAGGATATTATCAAACTTTGCCCGCGCTCTTTTCGGACACTTTCGTGTTGAAAGCATCGCTCTATCTTCCTTTGGCATGTAATGAGCAATAAAGATAGAATGACGCTATCAGCGCGAAGGCGGCTAAAACGAACACAGCCTTTATCGAGGAAAAAAGTTAGTTCGACTCACTGTGTGGCGAGCAAACCGAATATCTGTTTTAATTTAATATTCTCTTGACTGAAGTGTGCTAAACTGTGTTGGAATACGGAACGTATTCTGAATAAATTTGTTGCTTATGATGAGTTTGCATTAAGTTTGCAGATACTTATGAAACTTGAGACGAGTAATATCGATTTGAATGCACCTCCTAGTGGCGTGTAAGTTAAGGTAACAAAATACCTATGCACACATAAAAACATACCTGAATATGGTATGCAGTTTTCTGTATGTGTAAAGCTAGTTTTTTTAAATGCGCTGACATTTTCAGCGCAGCTGTCAAACACTACTTATCTCCTGCCGAGCGTGATCGTCGGCGGCCTGAAATGGTATAGCCAATCTTCCTGTAACTTTCTGTAAATTAACGCGAATCGTTATCGGGCCAATGTGTCTTAAACGCGACTTAAGAAAAAATGCCGGTGTTTTTCTCTTTTCAAGTAAATTAAATTCTCTAACGGAATAAGATTTTCTTCTTAATTCTACAAGCAAGAAACGCCGCTCTTATCTATTAAATGCTACTCCTCGTTTACCGAATCCACGATGTGTACAGTACATAGATTTTCTTCCGCTGGTTTCTCTGTTCCACTGATCTCGGCTAGATCCTTGATAGACCGACTGAGGTGCATAAACTTTACAGCAACTCTAACAAGTAAATCTCCTCAAAAGGTACACTACGATTTCTTTCTAATTTGACACAATTGTAGAAGTACAAAAAATATTTAGAACATATTTTTTCATTTTGGCCCACTTCGAGTTTCACGGGCAGTTTATAGTCTTTTTTTAAATTTTCTCACTCCTATCATCAACAAGTACGACAAAAATGCATAAGAAATAAAATTGAATACAAGATATAGGTGTTTTTGGTTTGCTGATTATGAATATGAAGTCAAATGTATAAAATTATTTGTATAAATAATAAAATGTTTAAACAAAACATGTAAAAAATTGAAAAAATTAATTATACAAATAATTTCTCGGTTTGGCCGAGATTTGAGCAATTTTTGATTAATTTAGCACATATGTGAAATATTTCAGTTGCAAAAGAAATTTAATTAAATTCAGTTAAAGAGAAATTTAGAATGATTCGTGCTATGCCGATTTTGTTAAAATTTTAATTAAAATTGCCGGATTTCTCTCTCTCTCTTTTTCTCTCTCTCTCTCTCTCTCGATTCGGCCGAGATTCGAACCATTTTTCACTAATTTAGCATAGATTTGAAATATTTCGGTTGGAATCTCGGCTAAAGAAATTTAGAATAGTTCGTGTTTCAGTTATGCCGATTTTGTTAAAATTATTTAACTATATCTTATATTTAATTTTATTTCTTATGCATTTTTGTTACACTTGTTGATGATAGGAATGAGAACATTAAAAAACTATAAACTGCCCGTGAAACTCAAAGTAGGCCAAAATGAAAAAACATGATCTAAATATTTTTTGTATTTCTACATTTGTGCCAAATTAGAAAGAAATTGGAGTGAAACTTTTGGGTAGGTTTATTGTAAGTATATTAAATCACGAAATTCAGCAATGTCTCTTATGTCTTATCACTGCATTCATATTTGTTGCATTAAATGACGAAATGGAAATATAAAAAAAATGATAGAAATTTGCCTTAAAACAATATGATAAATGATATAAAAATCCGAGGGCAAATTCATACCTTGGCAGGAAAACCGAAAGGCAGAAGTCAGAACTCGCGCTGGTGGCAAATAATATTTTCTGTCAGCGCGACAGAAAATTTTGATTGGCCCCCTGCCTCTCTCTGTTTTTGGCTTTTCTGCCAAAGTGTGAATTCGCCCGAAGTATAACTTTTACAGTAAATATGTTGCTGCGTCAGTGTAACAAAAAAAATGATACATCACAAATAAAAAATCACACATCGTCGTATGATGCGAATGTAATAATTCACTACAGTATATTTATTTGATGGAGGAATCGCAAACTTTCCGTCATCGATTGTCTCGCGCGTCGCGCCATAGTTTCACGGAAAAAATCTCTCCGGGAAATTACTGACGTCTAGCGATCGTGAGAAACAAACAGTCGCGACGTCCTGGCATCATCTCGGGTTTCTCGACGACGTCGACGATAACGAACGAATGAAACGAACGAGAACAAGCGAACGAACGAGGAGCAAGGCACGAGCGTCGCTTATCACCTTGTTATCGTTATCGCGCCGAGTTATGAATGGGCGGGATCGCGTCGGGCCGCGACTGTTTAACTCTCGAGTATGTCTTTCGTAATATACTACGAAAGAGCGCGCGCGCGAGATTTCGCTACGAAATCAGCGCGAGAGAAAAAGGAAACGAGTCGATTCGCGAATTCATCGCGCGTCTATCGGGAGATAATTCCCTGCCGTCGGCGCTTCGTTTAAAGAACCGCGATTACATTCCAGTCGCGCTTTAATCCGTCCACGCATTACAACGATCGATTTCGTCGGTCGACGTGGATGCGATAACGCAATTACATGTAATTATTGCGCAACACTTGGAGCGAGTGTGCGTTCGATTGTTTGCGAACGTGAGAGCACCGAATAACGTTCCAACCGGAGAGAAGAATCCACGGAGAGATATATTATTTTATCGGCAATCTCATTACTTCTCCATTCGTTCGCTGCAAACGGGATTTTGCGCGCAGCGAACGCAAGTACAGGAGAATGCAAATTTGATGTTTCTCGTTTGCGCGCGCGCGCTCTCGCTCTGTCTCTCTCTCTCTCTCTCTCTCTTTCCCTCTCTCTCTCTTTCCCTCTCTCTCTCTTTCCCCTCGCCTTGCCATTGCGTTTTGTTCCTCCGCGCGATATTTCGCGCTATCTCGGCGAATCGTTATGCGCGAAACATCGCACGGGATTGGCGGCGCGACGGGAGATCCAATTCGAAAACAAAACTGGCTGAATAGATTCCCGCCCGCCGCAGCGCAGGATCACCTGACGCTATTGTGCACGTCGAGAGATAACTCTTAACGTTAAAATATCAACGGCTATTATTTAGCTCTACACGAGAAATAGTACGGACATTACGGCTGACATACAACGGCGATGGAATGAAGTGCAGCCTCGAGGCAGCGGACTTGCTGGAACGGCAAGCACTGCACCAAAGGCCAGCGATGCAACTAAGCGTTCGCGCATGCATTTCGCCTGCAATTACGTATTTATGCGAGACCATGGAAATTGCTGCCACGATTGCTCGCAACCGACGTTATTTGCGTGTCGAACGCCGACGTACTTTGTATTCGCGACGTGTCGCGACGTCGCGTTTTTCGAAGCAGAAACGTCTGTCTCTCGCGAAGAGATGAGCTTACACGCGATTTTAGCGCAGAGAAGCGTCGCGAATGTAATTTTCATCCTTTTTTTTCTTTATTTTTTTTTTCTTAAGACGAGGAATTGAACGTTTTTCCGTCTGTCAACTTTTATCGTGTTGCTTCGCTGCTATCGACGGTTGGATTGGGTTGCAAAACGGTTTGGATACAATCAGGGCTACCGTTCAATCACCTAAGTTATCTTTTGTCATTTTTTCTTTACAAGTTACTAAAAACGTATTTAAAATAGCTTGGCTAAAATAGGTCACTATAATCCCTTTTTTCCCTCAGCGGCCAACATTTTTTAAATATATACATTCTTTTTTAATTTAAAATTAAATATTGGAGAAATAAAATATTGAAAAATCAAAAGACCAAATAATAAACTCATCAATGAAAGAGACGATAACATGTAAAAAATTTCTGTGTGCATTTGCTCAACACACAACTGCATTGCACTAATTAAAATAATCATGAAGCAAAACGAAAACGGCAAAAATGTCAATGGATAAATATAATTTTTTTTATTTATCTTTTTAAAAACAACTTAATCATAAATTATGCCGAGGTCATACTTGAGAAATTCTGAATATCAAGGTATTTAATGCAATCCAACCAGTTATCCAAAGATAAATCCGAGAAGATAAGAATGGCTTCCTTGTTTAAATGGCCTTACATTCAGAATTTAACAAAAAAAATCACTTTTGTGCGATTATAGAGTTATAAATACCAAGTACTTTTTTCTCAGTTCATCTTCGTGCGGCGATGCCAATAATCAAGGAACCAACGTTTAATAAGCAATTAAGAACAAAAAGAGGAATAAACGAGCGTTTAATAACTCGTAATAATCTCATGTCGCATGTTTGCGATTTTTATTCGCGAGATGCGGGCGCGTGTACGGGCGACAGGCGCATTCCGGTCTCTAATTTTGTGCGTTTACGCGCGCGTGTCATTATTGCGCGATACACCTCGTCGCAATTAGCGTAATTCGACGAGGAGATATCGCGGCGGCGGCGGGCCGAGAAATAATCACGGCTCGTGGCCGACGATTAAATTAATTTTTTTACTTGCCTCCGCGCGGTCGCCCTTTCAGAAGCGGCCGTTTTCATATTAAACGTTCCGCGTGTCTCCTTCAATTGCGTCTACCGTGCGCGCCCGTCGCCGAAGCAGGAAACGCAGTCGTAATTAAAACATGAAGACTCACACGCACTCACGACGAACAATGCGTACCCGCGGGCGCGCCTACAATTGTTATGGCGTAATAAAAATCTCAATCAGTCGGTCGTTCTCTTGCAGAAGTCAGACTCGAGAACGCTCCCGCCTCCGAGTATTGCGAGACACGACGCATAATTTTGCGCGACAGACGGGACTTGTTCGGCGCGACATCATTTTCAATTTCTCCAAACAAATTCTCAAAAGATTCCTGAGATTCTTGACATTCTTCCTTTTAGGAGGTGGCACGTTGAATTCGCGGCGAATCGACGCGCGGTTATTTTCAGGGCTAACATGTTAGACGATTCGAGTAAGCTAAAAGTACTACCTAATCGTACCACAATACGTATCTAATCCTCGGCAATTGTTTTAGTCTTTAAATACAAATATTTTAACTTTCAATATAAAAATATACATATGGAATGCACTGAGAAAAAATACTTGGAAATTTATATTTATATGTGAGATATGAATTTATTTCTGGGATATATACAGTTTATTCGCAGAGATAATCTTTATGTCCCGCAAATAAATTTTCAACTATTTTTAACTCAATGTAATCCTATATTCTATGCGAAAAATTGCAGTATTCTCACATTCAAAGACCAATTACATTCACTTAAAGAAGAAAAATAATATCCAGAACTAGGTGCGTTGAGAGAAACGTTTTGAATTCATGGACCGTCCATTGACTGTCCTTATCACTTCCTCCGTTAAACGCGGCGCTTTCAGCGCGACGTCTCAGTATACAAAGCTCATAAAAAGCCCATAAAAAAAACCTCCACGAAGTAAATGGAGAATTTCAACGTTGTTAAACTTAACTGCTTCTACGCGAGAGGACGCACCGAACGGCAAATCTCCTGGGTGCCGTCAGTTGATTTCTATTCCATTACGTGTAGAACTGCTTATGAGTAAAATTCTCTCGTACGTGTCGAATATGCAAACGTGGCAATCTATGTGCTAATGACGCCCCCTCTCGTTTGCCGCTATTTCTGGCAAATATTTTCGTATCACTTACGTGAGGTGCACTTATTTTAACTCGAGTTTCTATCATCACCAACCAGCCTGATTGTCGTCGTTGTCGTTTGTTGACGCACACGTGCGAATGTCTCTCTACCGTGAGCGTGCACGTACACACAGAAAGATACATATGTTGTATTCTAGCAAAATTACTTGCTTCAAGTATATCGTGAGTTTCTGTACTCGCAAACCTATCATAAACTTATCACAAACGTCAAATTTGTTCAAAGTATATTCTGCATTCTAGCGCCTTAAAAAAAAAACGTTTTGTTAGCCTAAGCAGAATACCGAATGTCACGTTTTTAAATTTATCACTATTTCTTCATCTGCTGGAAAATTGTCTGTGGTACGTAGAATTAGCAGTAATAGTATAGTTCAAGACTATAGCGAACAAGTATCCTTTGTTGGAGATAAGGTAAAAGTACCAATGTCTGGACACGTACATTGGCATGTACCTAATTCTGGACATGCTTGTTATTTTACTTTTAAAATATTGAAATATTCAAACTTTCAATATAGAATATATATATATATATACTCGTATATATATATACACAATATATATATGTTGAATATATATACAAATATTTTATGTTTGAAGATTAAAAATTCGTATTTAAAGTTGATATATTTGTATTTAAAATCAAAACAACAAGAATGTCCATAATTAGATACATACTTGGTACATACTTAGTCCAGAATTAGATACGTGTCCAGACATTGGTACTTTTAACCTTAAGCGTTACCTAAAAAACAAAAGTAAGATAAAAATACCAATGCTTGGACATGTATCTAGCATGTATCTAATTCTGGACATACTTGTTATTTTAGTTTTAAACTATTGAAATATTCAAACTTTCAATATAAAATATATATATTGAATATATTATATGATATACAAATATTTTTTATGTTTAAAGATTAAAAATTCGTATTTAAAGTTGATATATTTGTATTTGAAATCAAAGCAACAATAATGTCCAGAATTAAGTACGTACTTGGTACGTGTCCAGACATTGGTACTTTTACCTTAATCGAGTAATTGCTTTTCATAGCAGCGGAACGACATTTTTTTATGCGTGCACGTTCTTCTGTAATCTTTACGATGCATTGTAAAGTTGATTTTCATGTGCGGAATACGGGAATCACATTTGCATAAATAAGCAAGTAAGATCGAATAGGATGTACGGCGGCGTGCCTCTTCACACACATTCTTTATGAGTAATGGCTACTTCGCGACAGCGAAGTCCCGAGCGAGCAGATAAGTTTATATGTTCATAGATGGCTTTTACGCGCACGCTCGTAAATTTATACGGTACCAGTTAGTGCGAATTCGAAGTATGACTTTATTGATTAGCAAATCATTCTCGACGGTGGAAGTCGCGTGCGAGATAACCGGCCCGCGTTCTGCGATAATTCAACGCGCACGACATTAATCGCGAAGCCGGTAATTCGCGCGTGTAACGAGCGATCGGAAGAGCGCGAAAGAGAGAGAAAGAGAGAGAGAGCGCGCCGTTTGATGGACTTTACATGTCGCTTGATTCGCTGCGCGGAATGTTTCCCCCTTAATAACGCAACGCGTCTTCAGTTTCCAACGATGACGATCGCATCACTTACTACCGCGGCGGCGACTGATAGTCGAGCGAAAGAGCACGCCTTTTCCGTACTGAACCGCCAGTAATCCCGAGAGGGCTAAAAATATTGCGGGGTAAGTGCAAAAATGCTGCAGGCTGTCGCGGTGCAGTTCGACACAATGTGCGGAACGCGTTGCCAATGCTGCGCGTCGCGCCCGCCGAATAAAAGACAGACAGGAACGCACGTCCGTCGTTGCCGAGGAGAAGATGCGCGCAACTTCGGGGTCGGTCGGTCTCCACAGGAGAAAATACTTCGCACTCCGGAGAAATAACGAGTTCCGCTTTTACGAGTTATGCTTTTACGAGCGAGTGAGCGGAGGCTCGAAGAAGACCCACGGCGTAGAGAAGCCCGTATTTGTGGGCAGGTACAAGTGCGCGCGCGCGCGTCAGAGAGAATCGTCATCATGCACTGCCTTTATGGATGAATGCACGGATATGCATATTCATTGGCATTTCCGTTGGCGGACATGTTCGCGAGTAGGAACCTCCCTAATGAGCTCTGCCGACTCCGCGCGACTTCGGGAAAAAGATACCACGACGACGACGACGACGACGACGACGACGACGACGACGACGACAACGACGTGTCTCTCGAATTCGCGAAGGGGATATTTTCGCCTGTGCGTGCGCAGAGAGAAACGCATTTACATCTGCAAAAAACAAAAATACTTCGACGTAGCGTCTGGTATTTAGTCGTTGGCTCTGATAACATAACGCTTGAATCAACACGACTCGACTTCCGAGGAATTTTATATACTCGAGATAAAAAGAAAAAAAAAACGCGCGTGTCAAGTACCGGCGGTACGAAGTGCCACGTGTTAAGCTGTCAATCCGTTATCTTCCAGGTCCTGCCGATTTCGACAGCGCAATATCGTCTCGGCTCATTGCATCTCTCCGTCGGAACTTTCTAAATGTTTCGCGCTAATTGTAACTCGAGATAACGATTTTTTTCGACTTTAGACTTGGCACGCGTCACCGTCGAGCCGCACGTGCGAGGCTCGACGTGTAACGCTCACATAGTTCACGTAGTAGAGCGACTACATACGCTCGAGCTACTTCATTAACTCGCCGCGACCGATGACGGTCGAGCGACAATCTGCCGTCGTGAAAAATCTCCGCCGGCGAGTTCACCGCCGAGCACGCGTTTGTCCGCGAACCACACACGCTGAGACAGCCGGAACACGGTAGAGTCAAAACAACAGTTGCCCAACGGTTAGTGCGACCCGATGTTGCAATAATATTCATGACAAACAAGGCGGCCGCCTTGTTCATTGATACTCGCGCCTTGGATACTATTGCGAGAGCATGCAAATAAGATGAAAGGGAGAAAGAGAGAGAGAGAGAGAGAGAGGAGATAGAATGACAAAGAGGCAGAGCGACAAAGAGAATAGAGGAGCTACGACCATAACAACGACGATGATGACGACGACGACGACGGAAAATGAGCGCACGAGCGCACACGGTCGCTCACGCGTGTGCAACGAGGCAGTGTGAGTGTGAAGTCAAGCAGAGCGATGATCAGCCTTTGCTGCTTTGCGGATCGCCTCTGCCGTGTGCTGCCGGAGCTGCGCTCTTGGCCGAAGAGGATCGACGGAGGATACGGTGGTGTCCGTCGGCTCGAATGACAGGGATAACGCATCGTCGCGTTACACCAGATCCGTTATGAGCTGCATCGCTGTTATACGAAGCTGCGCCGCCGTGAGAGGATCGTCGACCGGATCTCAGCTTTCATCGAGATGACTCGGCGGCGCGGTAGCTGGAGAAAGAAAGAAAGAAAGAGAGAGAGAGAGAGAAAGATACCCGAACCGATCGACCGCCGCCACCACCGCCGTCGTCGTGCACGTTGTTGCAACGTGCCGCACAGTGCAGCGAACCGATCGACCGGCCGACCGGATCGCATGACGAAGGAAGCTAACCCTCGTTGCAGCCGAGCGCGATTTATTAATCGACGCGTCTAACAAGAGGAGCTCGTGACATGCGACTCGTCGCCTCCTCTCTTCTCCTTTCTTTTTTCATCTTGAGCGAGCGCGAAGCGGTCGAAGCGTGCAATTAACCATATGAACGAACGGACGCGCGAGATCTCGGCTGTTTTATTATAAACGCCGGATACTCCGTCGTTCTTTTCCGCGCAACAACGACGTTATTTTTCCGCTGCTGTTCCTCATGCGGAAAAGTCAAAGTCGCACGCACGGCACCACCTGCGACGTACTACTGCACACCGGATACGGCTTCTCTTTCTTTGTCTCTTTCTTTTTTCTTTTTTTTCTAAAGTACAATCTACAGTAGTCTGGCATGGTTGCACCAGCATTATTTTAGTTTTAAGCGTGACTTAAACATGTGTCTGTCTTAATTTTTCTTTCTAAAGACAGACATATATTTCAAATCCGCTTAAAGCCAAAATAATGTTGGTGCAGTCGGGCCGTATCAGTTATCACCTGGAACTTGTGAGATACTCAGATTTTTATTCAGAGTCAGATTCCAGTTTGCCAGTTGAATTATATTATGTGCGACATTTATATTCATGATCGCGCGATTCACCTGAAAATCTCTCACCTGACTCTGAATCCAAGTCTAAGGCCTGTATTAATAGTCGTTACTTGAGGTTTGTCTCACGTGAGATACTCATATTTTCACTCACGCTGAAAAAAATATCTAATTATATCTAATCGGAGTATCCAATGCAAAAGTAACAAACAGATATATCCGACCAAATTATATATATCCGATACAAAAAATAATCCGACATATCCAAATGGATATCCGACCCATAAATATCCGTGTAACTACGACTTGACTGACCACAATATAACCTTATCGAGTGAACATAATCTTATCACGACTCTGTACTCTTCACGATTTTACGACTTCTAGCGTAGACGAGCTTTATAATATTAAATTCAGCATTAAGAATTAAGTACTCTTACTTATTAATAGTTTAATAATCTCCTCTTCAATATTCATTTTTTATGACACATTACGTATCTCATCATTCATAGCGAGCCGATATGTTGCACAAACGATATAAACTTCAATGAAGATCGATCATGTAGAGAGACAAAAGACGTCTTCAAGCTATCAAAGACCATTTTGACCAATAAACGTTATGCCAATGGATTATTTTATCGGTTATTGTTTATCGTCGAATAATATACAATCAAGATATTGCGCGATTGTTTTCTTTTTATCCAATTATATGCATTACATCTTTTATCTTTTTATCCAATTACATTCGATCTTATCGTTATTTCATCTGATGAAATCGTATTCCATATCCGATAAAAAGGAGGAGGGTCCCTAAGGCCGGTTTTTGGCATCCTCTGAAATTGATCCAAAAATATCAGTTATATTTTTGTAAGATCTTTTGAAATAAAGTGATTTTATTCTAAACGGACATATTTTAGTGCCTTATACTATAATTCTAATTAATCTTATCTTGATCACCAACGCTCTTATGTCACCTACATATCATCTTCTTATGTTTGTAAGTATATTTGCAGTATCGAGCGCTTGCGCACACACACACACACACACACACACAAATGTAAGGAGATGATATGTAGGTGACATAAGAGCGTTGGTGATAAAAATAGGATTAATTAGAATTATAATATAAGCAGGCACCAAAATATGTTTAGAATAAAATCACTTTATTTCAATAGATCTTACAAAAATATAACGATCAAAAAATAGGAAAAAGGGCAATTCGAGTTCAAGCACAGGACTAATAGTGCCATATGGGTAAAAACCTTCCTTGTGTTAGGAAATCGTGTAATATTTATTGAACATGAATAATCAATATAAAACAGTCATACGTTTCGGCTCAACCATGAACCCTCTTCAGTGATAATAAAACTCAAGGTTAACGACACGAACGCATTACAATTAGTAAAAGACCTGCGCAAATTGACATGAATGTTAGTCGCAATATTAAAGCCGACAAGACCGTTACCGAAATAATATTAAGTAATAAATTAATATTGAGAAGTAGCCGTCATAACTATAAAAAATATAACGTTCCTGATATTTTTGGATCAATTTCAGAGGGTGCCAAAAAACCAGCCTTAGGGATCCTCCTCCTTTACAACGGATATACAACTAACTTCCCATCGGTAACCGCATTGTATCGGATAAAAGCATCTATCGCTTGATCGGATAGCAAAATTAACAATCGGATACATTACTCAATTGATTTATCCGATTGAAATTTCTCTTAGTGCAGAATTAGATTCAAGTTTTCTAGTTGAATTATATGATACACGTGACGTTATATATCTGCAATCGCGATTCAACAGAAAAACTCTTTGAACTCAGGTCTGAGTGTCTCGTTTGAAAAAAATTTCAAGTAACGATAATTAATACGGGACTGAGTATCTCAGTTGAGAGATGAATTTGAAATAATAACTATTAATCGAGTGTTGCTAACCTTTAATCGGCCGACTGCACTCTTTACTGAAATGACTGGTGTTTCAGTTACGAGTATAGCACTGCAGTCAGTGAAAGGGTCAGTTAACAGTAGTGACTATTCCCATCATTGATGCACTTTGCAGATACAGACAGTGTCATTGCACGCAAGGCGCGTGGAATTTCATCGTCTGCAAACGCAGAAAGTTGGGTCGGGTATAATATATAGCGAATTCGCTTATTACACTGAGAGGAAATCTATCTGAGAAATGAAAAATATTTATTCGACGTGTGAGTACTAATAATAACATATAATGACATATTTAGAATTTAAATTCTCTCATTTAAATAGAATAAACGATTGCTTCTAGCTAAAGTTTTAATTAAACGTGCACTCTCTCATTTAAAAAATATTTTATATTAATATACGCAGATCGTTACATAAATAAATATATGTAACTAGTACCCAACACGAATAAATACGTTTTTACTCTCTTAGATATTTTTGATGTGTACAAGCTTTTTGCAATAAAACTCTACTCTAACTCTACCGCTGGTCGAAATTAGTGAGAAATAAGATGAAACAGTACACGGAGAAAAATAATTTGCTGGCTCAGCAAATTTTCCGCTAGTCTAGCAGTCTTTTCGTTATTATATGGACAGCAAAAATATTTGCTAAGAGTACTAATCACTATTTGCTGAATATAATTTGCTGAATCTACAAGTTATTTTGCTGTAAAAATCATGATGGATTTATATAAGCAGTTGCAGGTTTGCTCCGATAGCAAATAAATTTGCTAAGGATACATTATTTTGCATCAATAGCAAATTAACGTGATTCTTAAGACAAATATACTCAATAAATTTTTTCTATCCTGGCAACGAAACTACTGCTCTGATAACGAATAATTTGTAAAAATTAGTTACGTCAACAACATTTTTTTAATGTCACTACGAATATCCAGTAGCAACGACGATGTTGCTAAAAGAGCAAAATTACTTTTCTTCGTGTAGATTGGCAGCGTTCTTACTAAAATTCAGTAAATACTCGTTGATCATAGCTGAAGTAGTTCCTTTAGCAATTCAATCAGAAAGATCTTTACGCGTCTCTGGAACGGTGTATTTTATTAATTGATCCCTCCAACGGCGTCGCGTTTCCGGGTGATAATATCCCCGCGTCAGAGGGAGTGACGGCGGAAAAACGTTGCCGCGAGGGGGTCATCGCCCTCTCCACGGACCGCGCGCGCCTCCGAGCATTTTTCCAAGTTTCATCGACGCTGCCCGCACCGGCGCTTGAAAGCGCTTTCAGCTTCCACACGTGACGTTTGAATGGCGATATTATTAACCCTTTGCGCCCCGGGGCTGCCGCGCGGCGGCGCCCATAATTTTTTTTTTTATAAAGCTCGCGGCGGCGCTTTTTAGAGTTTAAATCAATTTTCAAGCCTTAGCAGTGGTTAATTTAGATTTAAAATTGGAATGAAAGTTTCTTTTTTTCTTTTCGTTCTCAGTTAATGAGTTCCAATCAACGGAAATCAGTGCGACGCGTAGAAACTGCGTATCTTTCACAAATTTCCACCATTCATTCCCGTCGTATTCGTCCGCTGTCGCACACAACGGCCCAAATTGATCTCTTAGTACAAAAAAATTACATTTTAAATCCTTTATTTAAAATATTTGTATCACACACACACACACACACACACTTTGTGTTATCGCGTAGACACTTCTAAGTATTGTAAATTCTAAAACTTTGGGAGTAACATTAAACTATAATGTCGTTTATTGCAAAAAAACTTTGTTGCTGTTTCAAACATTAAAACTTATAGTCGTTACTCGAAACTCGCATCATCAAATTACTTGTTATACATTTATGTATTCCAATTATTAATATTTGACATTATAGTTTGATAGTTATGAGAAATATTTATGATAGTTATGAGAAATAGACGATAAAAAATAATGTCGGTAAATATTTTCACCTATTTTGTATGGGAAGAGGCGGACCATTGTGCGCCGATTGGCCGCGCAGCGAAATCCTCAACGGAGGCAATTTTATTGTCGAAAATCGCGTTACAAACTACGAGGAAGCCCATGGGGCGTCCGATTAGCAGCCGGTTCGGATAGGGGAAACTCGTTCAGCGACCACGACGACGGTGTGTAGAACAACCCGTCCTGAAACAAGTTGCAGACACCGAAGTTCCGCCGCTGAGCCATCTTATTCTACGCGATAAATCAGCGCGACGCGAGATTTGTTTACACGATTCCGCGTGCACGGAACTCGCGATAATCGCGAGAGTGGAATTACGGCGACGCCACAGGAAATTGACTATTAATCGATTCCGTCGCGGCATGAGATGAAAAGAAGGGGCGGGAGTGAGAAAGAGAGAGGTGCGTTCGCACGTGGCAGCGAATTAACGCCGTAAGAGGTAACGGGGCAGGAAATGAGACGCCCGGCCGGTTCACTTAGCGGTGCTACTTTGTTCCTTATCTGTTCCCAGCGTGGAGAGACGCGCCGTTTCCTGTTATCGAACGCGACGTCATCGCGCGACAATTCCCTCCTTAAAGCGGTGTCTATACAATAATTTGAAAAAAAAAAAAGACTTCAGCTTTAAGCCGTAAGAAATTGAACAGTCGCAGTCAAATATGAGGAAAACAATCAAATGTGATTAGTCAATTTCTTTCGGCTTAAGACTTACAGCTTAACACTGCAATTCTAGACAAAATCGTAAAATTCGTAACTTGTTCTCGTAAGACTCGTAAGACTCGTAAGAACTCGTATGAGCAGGTTTGTAATTCTATACGGACTGTACTTCATACGATAACTCGTAAATATCTACAATTTCTCGTAAATTTTACGACTAACTAGAAGTTGGTAGTAATGTTAGGATTTGTGAATTTTATCAACATTACGATTAATTCGTAAGCTACGACTTTACGATTTACTCGTATATTTGCTTAGAATTGCAGGTTAAGTCTAATGGCTCAAGTCCTAATTGGAGCCACTACTTTGAAGGGATATGTCGTGATTGCTATCCGCTTTCGTAGTTCGCGAGTTTTTCTTATTTGCCTTCACCGCAAATCCTTGTACAGTGAATGTATACATGTCAATGCGTGGCTTGCAGTCCATGTTATATAAAGCGTAGAAGTTTTTACAACTTTACACAGTGTCTGTGTCTGATCGTATATTCTATCTTCATTTTATGTATAAAATTCAAGGATCGTGTTCGTAAAGTAAAAGTTGGTGCCACACAGACTACCTGTGAGAACATCGCAAGATCTCCAGAATACAACTTGGAAAAAAGAAAAGATTGAACTTTAAAAAATTTGAAAACTGCGATGTGACTGCAGATATGCTGCTGATGTATCTGATAATCAAGGTAAAGAGGAGCAACTAACTAGTTTGCGAATAGTTTATAGGCGTCAGTGTTGTCTGTTTGACTACGTGTGAATGAACTGAATATACATCCATACACGCACTAGATGTGTATGCGTGCACACATACATTGACAAGTGAAGTCAGGCAGAACACACTCCCCCACTAATGCCTCTAACTCAGCGAATTACCTACATATGTCGCAATGTTCTATTTTACCTGCACTTTCGACTTCTCACTTCGACATCCTCTTAACTCGCGCGATCCCTGTCCTTATCTTTCTTTTCTTTTTGCCCCTTCTTCCTTTTTCGCTTATTGTTAGATCGCGTTAATTAAGCGACGATATCGATCGCGCGGTTAGCCGACGCGCGAATACAACGCGCGATGTCTCGATAATTCGGCCGCGCTTTAATTAATCGCCCGAGGGCGTCCGCTGTTCGCGATTAAAAATCCGCCGCCCTCGGTTTTAATTGTTTCGCGTGGCGGGCGTAATATAAACGCGCCAGTCAACGGAGCAGTGCGCGTTACGCGTATGCGCAGAATTAGGGCTTAAGTTGACGTTCGCAATAAGAGAGAAAGGTCCTCCGTCTCTCTCTCTCTCCTCTTCCTTTTGCTCTCTCACCAGCATCGGGCCGTTCGCAAACTTCACGCATCAGGGGGCCCATTTTACTGTCGCGTTCCCCTTCCCCCCGTTCCTCTCTCTTTCGCCCCTTCCCTCCCCCTCCCCCTCCCCGAATAAAAGCCGCAGTTATAGGTTTTTTTATGAACCGTCGGCTTCGCAGAGCGTGCGGCGGACGAGACACTCGACATAGCGAGTAATCTGAATTTTTTCGGTTTGGAGCGATCGTTACCGCACGCGTTACGGCTGAATCTCTTTTTTTCCTCGTATCTCTCGGGACCTTTTTATGCGCGCGCGATCGCTCTTGACGTAGCTCGAAGATCATTTTACACGAGATTGCGCGAGGTGATCTCTCTTTCTCTTTTTTCTCTCTTTCTCTCTTTCATCTCTCCTCGCGTGCGAGCGCATAAAATTAATACCCCGCGCCACGACCGCGCGCTCGCGAATTCACATTTCGCGTCGCGTCGCAGCCGTCTCGCCAAATTCTCACCCCCCGTGTGTGTATACGCGCGCGCGTCGAGACCGAGAGATAACAACCATCGGTGAAAAGCCTTAGAGAGATAGCCGTGGAGATTACTCCGAAATTCCACCGATCATAATGAATTGCAGCGGGCGAAAGCAAATTATATACCCGCGATCGGGCAGACGAGGCGTGTGTGGTCCGACATGCGAGGAAGGAGACAACGTTTCGCGATACAGTTACCTTCTCCCGACGTGCTGCACCGCGTTCTTCTCTCCCCCTCGACATATATGTATTGCTCCGCTCTCCGCCCCGGAGAGAGATTCCGGATTGCCTGTCCGGCGATTTCGCGCGCAACATGCGACGGCGATCGCGACGGTGCAATTTTTTAATTGATACGTCGGCAACGTCACGCTGCCGAGCGCCATTAAAGCGTGGGATTAAAAGGCGGAATATGTGATAAGAAAAAACCTGCCCGCATGCCTCTCCCTCTCTTTCTCTCTCACTCTCTCTCTCTCTCTCTCTTTCTCTCTCTCTTCTCTCGTCATACCGCTCCGCCTCTCGAATTCCGACGCGAAAAAGCGAAGCTTTCGGCGACACAAGCACGGTCGATTGAATAATTAGCTGACTCAAGCCAGTGCTCGTTGCATTTTTGTTTTAATCTCGTCCTCGCGATACCGAAAAACGGGCAGAGAGGGGAGTAGTTGGGATGGGACACAACTTGGCGATGTTACTAAATAACCTTTTGTGCGAAAGAATCGAAAGTGCGCGCGGCTGCGACAGCGGAAGTGGCACAAAGTAGACTATTCGAGTCTTTAATCCGAGCGAGAATATTAGCGGGCTCGAAATGCACGTATACCGCTTACTTTTTAACGTACTTTTTAGTTCGCCCAACAAAGCTGATGAAGCAGATTACCGGGATTAACGTTACAGTCTCGCAGTTATATAGCCGCAATTCTAGTTAGCTCACGTAATGTGTCTAATTAAATAATGGCGGTGTGCGCCGCAGTTTTCTTTTTCCCTTTTCCCCCTCCGCAATGGAACTACCGTAATCTACGTGAGTCTTATAATTGCAATTATAACGGTCGAAGAGAGTGTAATCTCATACATGTGAATTAGCGTTTCTTAGCTTCCCTACTATTACAATCTCTTTGTTGTACAGCACGTTAATGTTATTTCACGTTGAGATTATTTCTGGCGAGCGTAAAACTGCATACTCCCATCTCTCGGCCGTTCCTCGTGTTCTTTCTTGTAGCGAGTCTGCTTGAGTCAGCAATATCGCGAAACAAAGTTTGCATCGCGATCAGATTTATCCCAGACGCTCGTAAATTATTCATTTTGCCTGGCGAGAACAGCACAACGGTGCATTTTCTTCTGCATTTCACGGTTTTGACCTCGGAGTTCGGGAGGGGGCCGGCGACTCTCGAAAACCGTCGTCGAGACGCGGGCCCCGAAAGTCCGTAGATACAGAACACCCCGTAGATCGTCGAAACCGAGAGTCCCACAGGGAGAATGAGAGCAAAGGAAGCTCGCTTTAATATCAAAAGTCCGGTCAAGGCTTACCACTGTCGATTTGTATAATATCCTTCTCTGCCTTGATGCAGGAACAATAAGAGCGCGTGTCGTAACTGCACGCTTTGTAAACCTCTGTCTCGTTTGTCGGTGCCTTTACGCGAAACACGGCTTAATAATGCCGCACCGTGACGAAAGCGCCGAGCTGATTTGAGAACGGTCGGCGGTGCGCACGATAATTCTACGGCGAAATTAACCGGGGCCGTGTTATTACGTTATCGGACAATTACACGCGCGAGCCCCGAGAGAGAGAGAGAGAGAGAGAGAGAGGCTTGTTTAAACATTTTCTCCCTTTCCTCGCGGCGTTTAAAGGTAATTTGGGGTGGATTCGAACGATACCCCGGCGGAGGATAACGATCGCAGTGCCCGGGGCGGCAGGGTTTCGTTACTTTCAACGTTGTCAAGCGTCATTTCAAAATTATTGATCTCGCATAACTCCAGCGACCATTATGAAACCATGCGGCCGTCATGGCGGCTACAAGGTTGCAAGGAGGTGGGACCCTTCAGAGAGATGTAGCAACGGTCGAGGGAGAGGAGGGGGGAAGAGAGAGAGAGAGAGAGGGCAGCGAGGCGCAGATGCCCTCGGGCGTCAGTCTACGGGAGCGCCGCAAGGGCGGCCAAACTTTTTGCTCCTAAAGTTATCCTTCACTCATTCCATAAAGGTAATGCGAACTTTTTGCGGATATTAATTTTGCCTTTGCGCAAATATGCTCTCTAGCTTGATTTTGTGTTGTTTCTCCTGGAACGGTTACCATCTGGACACTCCGGGGAGTTATTGCTAATTTCGCCGGCGGCTTCTCCCCGAGGTCAGTCGCTCGAGGTCGCAGACGAGGCAAGTGAGAAATTGATTCTCAGTCTCCGGTGAAATTGCTTGAGCGATTTTGCCGGGCAAACACACGGAGAAGAGTAATCCCAGCCGAGTAATGGCCTGTCGAGGCGCGACATCGAAAACTGAGGAATCGTCACTGCGCGGCATCGAGTCCAATGAGAGAGTCCGCGGTGTTTGAGATGGCGTGTCATATCCTGTTCCTCTTTACTTCGGAGTTTCAGACAAATTTGTAGAACCGATTGAATTTTGGAAAAGCGCGCCTCTCTGTTCTCTGTGCAGAGATCACGATACCCAAAATAGTGCGTAGCGTCGCCCCCTTCGGGGCACCACGTACCCTCCATACGCCTCTGAGCGCCTTTTCTTCCTAGGCAGTCGGGTGAATCGCATTTAGCGGCGTGAAATTCAATCTATACTCCGGCGAAAAACAACGGAGACGTGCCGCTGAAGGATAACGCGGCGCGTAAAAATGGGGGCAGTTACGGCGGTGAATTCACTCGGAAAAGATACGAACAAACTCTCCGGGCACTTCGCAATATATACAGGACACACAAACTCGAGGAAGGGGAGGGGGAACACTCGGATGCACAGGGTGTTCATAAATTTATCTAGTGAGTCTCGCAAAAGTGGCGTGAGAGAACGCCACTTCCTTACGCCGCGCACAACGCTGCAACTCAAAATGCTTTTAGCGGCTGTTCAATAAATGTCAGCCATGTGCGCCTTTAGTCGCGCGTAAAACGTCAGAGACGTCATTCAAGTCCCGCATATGTTCTTTAGGAGATGCCCGCGGTCACCCATGTACGTCCCCGAACGTGACACTCGGGGCCTCTTCTCCCACGGGGAAGGTGCATGTTAAAGAACCTCGTGTGTGCATCCGACACCGGTATATCCGGTGTTGCTCGCTTTGGACGAGAAAAAAAGTCTCGTTGCAACCGCGCGGCTGCCGTCCGCAGTTCGGCGGACGTCCCGGCGGGAATTTCCTTTCCAAAATTCCTCCACTCCCGGAGGAATTGTGCTACAGGAGATTCCTCATTCCTCTCCTTTCAATCGTCTTTCAATCGTTGCTCATAAATCGTAGATAAAGATGCCGATGGTGAATTCGGTTAGAATGCGTAGCAGTGCGCACTGATGCACCCCAAAGGGATGCATATCGCACACAGACGGACATGAAAGACTTTTACTCACGAGCGCACACGCATACCTACACATGCACGCGATCGCAAGCTATCAGATCAGTGAGATGCTCGGCGTGCTGCGCGAGTTATCACATAGTTCGGCGAAACGTACGACGGGGAGGTTTCATCGATCAAGGTGCTTCTCCGCCGTTTCTGCACTTAGGTAAATTAGTGTACAACAGGCTCTAATCTGCGGCAGCACGCAGTAAACCGAATTCGCTTAGACGGTATACATGGAGCAGCAGGGAAGGAGGGGGGGG
>NW_022639456.1:2438411-2495047 GCF_010583005.1 Odontomachus brunneus | reverse complement strand
GGGGGGGGGGGAGGTATCGTCGGTGAGAGCGCACTGCCAGCGCGCGCGCGCGTGCTCGTGGAAATGTTAGCGCGTTATATTCACGGGCGAGTAGACGTTGAATATAACTCACCATAGAGCCAGGATCAAAACTGGTTTCGCGCGCGCGCGCGCCATGAGCTGGTGGTGGCTGCAACATAGTAATAACGATGGCACGAATAAAACGACCCGCGTCGAAACCGCTGCAACACTGTAAGCAGGCCCATTATTAATCGATGCGCCATATCTGAGCTTGCAGAAAAAGTGGGATAGAGGGAATAGCCCGGAGGTCCTCCGTGGGATAAAGAAAAGGAGAGCGTTGGCGGCTGCCGAGCGAAAAATCGAGATTACAGGCAGACAGGGCAGAAGCTGCAAAGGAGGGGATGAAAGAGGAATAGAAAGAGAGGGGAGGGGAGGAAAGAGAGAAAGAGAGAAGGAAACAAAGTTGAACAGGGTAAGGGAGAAGGGGAAATGAGCGAGCAAAAATGCGGGGGAAAGAGGGGGAGAGAGAGAAAAGGAGCGACAAAGGACGACGCCGCATAATGGGACTGAGCGCGAGAGAGTATCGCAGCAAAAAGTTGCCGTTATTTATCATCGAAAATGCGAACGGCGTTGAAGTCGATCTTATCGCGCGATCGCCAATACCACCATCGTAAGTCAGTCACAGTTACCTTCCAGTTATTGGTATTTTCTCGCCCGTCATTCTCCCGCTAACAGTCTCACTTCGGCGGCGCGCGTTTGCCCATCAACCGTGTTGGCGTGCACGTTAAACACGCTGCATTGTCGATGTAGCCCGGGTTGTTGATATTTGCGAAACCCTGTCCGCGATATTTGCAGTGATATTTTCCCTGCAACAATGTGGAGCGGCGTTCGCCAACGAATAAAGCGCGCGCACGAGAGAGAGAGAGAGAGAGAGAGAGAGAGATTCGATCAACGACGCGACAAAAACGCAGAAATCGAGACAACAATTCGTTCTCTCTGAATATAAAATTGCGCGCGCGCACCGACTACGGTGAGCTGCGCAAAAAAAGACCAGGTATCGCCGATACCTTCGCTAATTCGATATCGATACTCTGCACGAGAGAGAGTCTACCCTGAAACGGGACGGGATGCACGCACGCATGCACACCACGGATGTTCGCGCGAGGCGCGCGACGGCCCGCAAACATTCTTCCGACGTCTTAAACCACTTCGGGGGTATTCGCATGTCACACTCCCGGCGAATCCGGTCGCATCCGTCACTCCCTCCGGCGCCTAAAAAGTCGACTTCTTTCAACTTCGCCACCGGGACCGACTACACCGAAACATCCGATCTATCGCGCGGCACGACACATTGTGGCGAAGTTCGGCACGTCCATTCATCTTCCGTCCCGATACCTGTCTCGGATCTGTGGGACCGCCGGCCGGGCCGACGACGACAACGGCAAATTGTCTATTTTGCTACGCGGTGTGGAATTCCATCGTCTGGCAAAAACAACATCCAACTTCATCCGCTCGCCGCTCGTGGTCCCGGCCGAAGATCACCGAAAAAAGGAAGCGCACGATCCCAACGATGTTTGGGACCCCCGACACTCCGTTGCCGCCGAGAGAGCCGCGATCCGAGAGAAGAAGTCATGTGAAGTCGGAGCGAGAGCGTGCCGATTTCGACGTTGATTTATGTAACGAGAGTAAAGTAGCTTTTAATTGTCGCTATCGAACACGATTTACAACACGGCACACGTCCACGCGTTGATTGAAGCGCGCTCAGAAGAAGAAGTGCTGCAGCAGTCGCAATGTTGCATATTGAGTCCGATCGGTTGCAATCGGTTCCCACACTTTTTATCAAACGAAGATGCAGCGCTTTAAGTTACCAGAATCTCGGAGACCACTGCTGACGCGTATGTGCGCATTGTAAATGTACAAGAATCACTTCTCCAAATAATGCTCTCTTGATTAATTATTGCGCATATACGTCAGCAGTAGCTTTCAATTTTGACAACTCAAAGCAACTTCATTCAACAATACGTGTATGTACAAGCCGATTTGCTAACGACTCTCTACACAAACAGATGAAAGACAATCTGTAGTAACTTTGTATTATTTGCTACGAGCTTTTGTTTACACATACACACACAACGTAAACTCATTAACGAGCCCTCCCCCGCCTCGTGTTTTTGCAATCTACATTTTTTAAGAAGATGAAGTGGCGGAATGAAGTCTGGATATAAGCCCTTTAATTCCGGACCGCGTGGAGAACTACTGAGGAAAAATGAGCTTACAGGCTTTAACATTCTTCCGCTTCTCGAGCGCGGGCTTATCGCGGGACATTACGAAGTTCTCGTGTTGTATCGTGCACGTATCCGGTCTTTAATCGGCGAGCCACGACGCGACGAGATGCCGGCGCGGAATCTCCTTCCTTTCCCCTCCCTCCCCCAGCTGCGTCTTCCCCATCCGTCCTCCATCCTTTCGATCGTTATCGCGATATTTATACGACGAATTAAGATATTTGCACCGCGCACGACCGACTAAGCGGTCGAAGAAGAGAGAGAGAGAGAGAGAGAGAGAGAGAGAGAGAGAGAGAGACACGTCGGACGGTTATCTTCGGTGGTGGTGAGGAAGCTCGCGCAGAATTAAAGGAGAGAATTCGCACTGATATCTTGCCTAGCCGCGTGTCGCCGGGATTACGACGTCCAGGAAACGACAGATAATTTACGCCAATCTCGCGCCAATCGATCTCCGCGGCTCTCAATTTTTGTTCTCCTTTTTCCTCTCTCTTTCTCTTTTCACATGTCCATGCGTAAATCACTGCTCCGCCGCCGTGTGTTCCCCAGTGAAACGCGAAACGCGAGCGACAGCGGCTGCTGGGATACGTATGTATCGCGTAAAAACGTCGAACCATGAATAATGAACGGCAGCTGTCAAAACTCCGCTGACAAGCGGGAGGCTAGATTGCGATTTCTAGGTTCCCGCGATGTCACGCGTCGGGACAGCCGCCGAGATGGCTGAAGGCGGTGTACTGAGTGGGTGGGTAATGGGCTCGGTTAGTTGGTACGTAGGTAGATACCTCGATTCTTGGGAGACGTCGATATACAGGATGTCTGACGCAAGAGTTCCCAAGGCACGTGTGCAAGTAGAGCACGTCGCCCCGAGCAGAAGGGAGGAGGGTCCCCATCGTTCTCTGAACAACCGCGTAAAATTTCGAGACGTTAATAATAGAAGATGAGCGAAACAGAGTGCGAAGCACGACGACGCTGCGGAACGAGAGCTCTAGACGCGAGCAGAGTTCCTCCTCATGACTGTGATACGACCGAGGGCGGAGTAAGGAAAAACGTACAAACAATTCTCCGTGGGCTCGATACGCCCACGTGCTCGCGGCTTTTCCTCGAGGAAATCAGCGCAGCGTGCCGCGGGGAAATCGAGGAACGAACGAATACGGGCTCTAGGAGCGGGTCGCCGCGGAAGTACGTCATCGAGCAGGCTGAAATAGCGATTCCTCTACGGTTTATGTGGAAGGTGATGCGCCGTGTCGCGATGTGATAGCGGATTTTACGACATCTTTTACGAAGCTGCTTTTTATCGAACTTAACGACGGCCGGTCGTTTACGAGGGCGGCGCGCGATGTTTCGAGAGAGCCGTTGGCGCGCGAACCTCTCCTCCTTGTCTCTCTTCCTCCTCTCGACGTGCCGTCGCGGCGAAACGGTCAGGGAGAATTATTATCGGCTGCTCCCCCTGTCGAGGCTCACGTTTGACGTTGCCATATTAATTTGCAAACTAGTTTAGAACCGTTGTCGCCGATGCGTTTTCATGCGTGTCTTAATTAACATACACACTTGAGCGTCTCACTCTTTTCGCGCGTGTGCGCTATGTAAATTTACTTAATTAAATTGAATACCGCGGCACGCACGTGAAGTGCACGCATTTCTCTTAACCTGGTGCACTTTTCTACTTCTCTTCGGGAGAAGAAGCGATTCGTGCAGGCGAGAGAATGCGTTCTCGTGATTAATTCGCGACCAAGGGAGAGATCGAGAGAGGAGCGCGTTCCGCAGCTGTGTTCGCGCTTATTCACGGCGATTTGCGACCTTTTCTGTTCTCCAGGTGATTACGGCGCGGCGTCGACATTATGAAGGACCGAAAACACCTTGTTCTCGAGGAGGGGCTGCTTTGAAGAAGATACTTCGCGCTGCTGCCAATCGAGGGTCTCGTGGAGCTGCTGATCGTGCAGGCCTCTAAACGCTGTCGCGTCTTCGAGAAGAACATCTCCAAGAGGCGTTTGAAGTAATTGACCGAGCGACCGACTCTGCGCGTGGGCGGCAAGAGCGGCAGGAGAAGTGGAAGAGAGAGAGAGAGAGAGAAAGAGAGTTCATCGGGGTCGATCGTGTTCAATTGTCGATCAATCAAAGCAGACGAAACGGCGAAAGTGGTAGTCGGGGATAGGCACGTGGGGATAAGAATCGGGAGCGTTCAACGGGAGAATCCAGCAGCCCGGTGTTCAATGAGACAAGGAGATGAGGATGAGAAAGTCGCTGCTGATCGTTCTGCTGTGCGTCTCGGTGGCGGGCCTGGCGCTCTGCCAGGAGAGACGGTGGCCGAAAACGACCACGAAACACCGGGATAAAAGCGCCAAGGGCAAGTACGAGCCCGATTACGCGGACAGGACGAGGGAGGAGGAGGAGGAGGAGGAGGAGAACTCCGAGGAGTTATACTACGATCGGGGTTCGCCAGCCGCCAACGACTTCTACTTGGAACTCCCAGACAAGCTGGCTTATAGAAACAACAGGGCGATCGATAACTCCAGGTACGTTCACTCTCTCTCTTTCTTTCTTTTTTTTTTATATATACACATACACATTCGAGTTCTTTCGTAATTGGAGAGGAATCCGCGGTAATAGATGAGAGGAAAGTCTTTTTCCACGAAAGAACGAGGCGCAGCACGCGTGGAAGTTCGCCGAGAGAAGATTGCTTCCTCTCGAGGAACTCGAGCTTTTGATGAGTTCTTCGACTCGGCCGTGCGACCCGGCGTTTATTTAAATCCAACAGACATCGAGTGATTTTATTTTCGCTAATTAGTCCCCCCTCGAATTGTATTACGAATGCCATCGAGCGGGACGGCGACTTTAACCACGCGTTGCCGCGATCGGAATTCCCTTTGATCTTAATTGGGGTCGTTAGCGACTTTTAGATCTCTAATGTTATCGCTAAATTAACTCCACCGAGCGAATTCGCGGTATTGTGCACAGAGAGCATTGTGTTTAATTGAAATTAATCCTTTTCATGTTGCAAAATACGCGCGCGCTCGCACCTGACTCCTCTCTACGCGACAGATGTACATGCATATGTATGCTCTTTTTTTAAATATCGGTTTTAATTAATCCCGGTTTTAAAAAATTATATTGAAATTGTCGGGGAAACGAATAAAAAAAGAGAGATTTCTCCCGGTGAGATTTCTGGCGAATACGCGAGAATAGTTGACGTTCTACGAATACAGAATATAGATTCTCAATGCGACACAGAAATGAATGAAATTCCATTCGACTGTGTCAGATCCACGGAGGTCGGGTCCAAGAACAATCAGCAGTCTAGTCAGTCGTCAAATCTGCCCAAGTCGCACGCCAAGTCAAGCGAGGAGACGCGGGAGAAGGGAGAGACACTCAAGAACGTGACTACCGGGGAGGGTATTTGCCAGAGTATAGACGTCAGGAACAACGTGAATCACTTTACGGTACTGAGGAACTGCCGCGTGATCGAGGGCTTCCTACAGATCGTGCTGATCGAGAACAATACCGAGGCGGACTTCGAGAACATCAGCTTTCCGAAGCTGCGTGAGATCACCGGCTATCTGCTCCTGTATCGCGTGGATGGTCTCAAGAGTCTCAGCAAGCTCTTTCCGAACCTGGAAGTCATCAGGGGCAACATACTCCTCACGGACTACGCCTTCATGATATACGAGTTGACGAGCTTGCAGGAGGTAAGAATATCACTTTAACGCGTTTCTTCCCCTTTTGCTGCGCTTTGAACTTCTCTTCGTCGAGGCAGAAGTAACGAAATCTCAAAGACGCTAATTCCAATCTACGTGGCTGAAACGAGCCCGAAAGTTTACATTCATGCTTGAATGAAAATGAGAAAGAGAAAAAAGGGGAAGTCGTAAAAGATCTCGGCGGTAGAATAATTACGAGTCGCGTTCGCTCGCGATCGGCCGCGAGTTGGTTGAATTAAATATCAACACGTACGGATAACGGTATCTGCCGATAAAAAGAAAGTAGAATATGTTAGAAAGGATCTTTTCAGTCGCACGTGCGTGACGATCGTCACGTGCACGATCGGTATCGTGATCGTTTATTCCCACGCCAAGTCAAGCGCGCCCGCGGTCGTCTGGCCCGAAGGTACGGCCCAATCTGCACGTGGAACTCGGTTAAACGCCGGGGTCAAGTGACGTTAATCAGTCAATCAAATTAAGCGGCCGTTCGACCTTTGACTCGCGATTCCGCGGCTAATCCTCCGCGCGAAATTTTCTCTCTCCCTTTCTCTCCCCTCCAGATCGGCCTCATCAATCTGACAAAGATCTCCCGGGGCGGCGTACGCATCGAGAAGAATCCCGCGCTCTGCTTCACGAACACCTTAAATTGGAGTCTGATTGTGCCGGCTGGCGAGAATTTTATCAAGGACAACAGAAACGAGCAGAATTGCCCGCACACGAAAGGTAATACAAACACGCACACACACTATTGACATCGAATGTTGAATATGCTTTTGTAAGAATATCCATTATATAGAGAATATCATTATCCACGATATTTCCTTATTTTCTTTGAAAACCACGAAGAATGGAACAGAATCGTGGCAAAATCGAAATCTTCTGCTAACAATATTCTCGAAATGTGTCTCGATAGGATGCTCGCAGTGTCCCGGTGGTTATTGCTGGACTGCCCAGCACTGTCAGAAGATAGCGAGACCGAAATGTCACCCGCAGTGCTTAGGGGAGTGTTACGGACCGACCGAGAGCGACTGTTACGTGTGCAAGCATTATCGGCACGAGGGGAAATGCGTCGAGAACTGCCCGCCGAATCTGTAAGTGATTCGATAGTGCACGATATCGGCGGATAAACTAAGTTTGCGCGCCGATAAAGCAATGGGAAGAGAAGTGTTATATCTCCTCTTGTTCGCGTGTCGCGAATATAACACGCGAATAATATAATTGCGATAAATTTCTCGAGTCGCCTCGAGTTGAAATTACGCACCGTAAGTATATCCTGAGAAACGCTTCTCTCTTCCTTTCTCACAATGTTCTCACGCCCCGCGCGACAATCATCGTTTTCGGTTGGTAGATACGCATATCTCTCGAGACGATGCATCACGCAGGACGAATGCCAGAAAATGAATCGTATGAAAAGACTTCATAAAACGGATAGCAGCACTCACACGTGGCGACCTTTCAACGGTTCCTGCGTCACTCAGTGTCCGGATGGGTTTGAGGATGACACCGATGAGAAAAATGTACGGGTAACCTTCGTCGTTCGCGCGTTTAATAATTAACGGGATTCTCCCGTTGCACATTCGTGGAACCTCTCTTGTGTGACTTTCTCTTGTGCTTGTTCGCAGGCGACAATCTGCCGGATGTGCAAAGGTCGGTGCCGTAAAATCAGCAACGGTGCCATCATACGTCACATCTCGGACGCCCAGAGCTTTCGCGGTATCACGGTGGTGAGAGGACCTCTCGAGTTCCAAATTAGAAACGGCAATCCGAATATAATGAACGAACTGGCGGACGCGTTCGGCCAGATCGAGGAGATCACCGCGTACTTGAAGGTGACGCACTCCTTTCCGATCACGTCGCTGAACTTCTTCAAGAAGCTCAAGGTGATCAAAGGCGACAACCTGGACATCAACAACGGCAGTTTGGTGATCTTGGACAATCCAAATCTCTCAGCGCTCTTCCCGCTGACGCAGAAAATCAAGATAGAAAACGGCAGGCTGTTCTTCCACTACAATCCAAAGCTTTGTCTCTCAAAGATCGAACAGCTTGGCAAAATGGTGAACATCACCAACTTCACAAATCTCGAGGTGCAACCGGAGTCGAACGGCTACAAAGTCGCCTGCAACGTCGTCAACATAAACATCACGGTGAAGAACGAGGCCGCCGATCATGTGGTCCTCACTTGGGACAGCTACAAGGTGCAGGAGGGACAGAAGCTTCTCAGCTATCTTCTGAGCTACATAGAGACCGAGAACAAGAACATCACGTATGAGGGGACAGCCTGCGGTAATAATACGTGGCAGGTCGTCGATGTCGATATACCGAGCTGGAATTCAACCGTCTCGAAGCACATTGCGAACTTGAAGCCATACACCAAGTATGCCGCGTACGTGAAGACGTTCACCGCGAGGAACGAGAAAGCGTTCGTCAGCCCGGTAGGACAGTCGGAGATCATCTTCTTCCGCACGAAGAGTGCGATACCGTCGGTACCGACGAACGTGATATCCAATGCGATCAGCGACAACGAGATCTTGCTGAAGTGGGGCCCGCCAATCTATACGAACGGCCCGATCGGTTACTACATGATCTCCGGTGAAATTCAGCTGGACGACGAAGAGCTGCTCGCGTCGCGTGACTATTGCAACGACACGTTGGTGAACGAAGTCGAGGAGGAGGTGCAAGTGCAGGAAGAGGTGACGGTGAAGACACCGCCTCGGAATCCCGCTTCCTGCTGCTCCAAGGACGCGAACACGAAGACCACGACCTCCTCCAAGCATTTTGAAATATTCTGCCACGGCAATATGACCATCAGTCACCTCTCGCCGGGCTGGAAGGATTATTGTGTGTTCAACAACTACAACTCCGAAAACAGATTCTACGAGCTGACGAACAATCTCTCGTTGACGCCGTTGCAAGAGATGCGGAAAACAGATTCTGCGATTGTCTCGGGTAACAGTGTCGCGATCAATCATCAAAACACCAAAGTGTTCGTGTACAATGTCACCGCCCAGAACAATTCGTACCTCTTGACTAAATTACGCCATTATTCTCTGTACACCATCACGATCGCTGCGTGCGGTGTGAAGGTAGATAACGTTCCGCTGTGCTCGTCCATACAGTACACGAACACCAGGACAAAGAGACGACATGATGCGGATGATATCAAAGACGTGAAGGTTCACGTGACCAATGAAACGATAGTCGAGGTGATTTGGGAGTCGGTGAAGGATCCGAACGCGTTCACCGCCTCGTACACCATCGAATACACGAATCTGGATGTGAAAGACGCCAAGAAAAGCACCGAGTGCATACCATACACGATGGGCCGTCGCCAGGAGGGCAGATACAACAGTCACTACATCAGAAACCTCAGTCCGGGCAAGTACAGCTTGAGAATGCGCTCGACGTCGTTAGCGGGTGACGGCACCTTCACCGCCGTGGTCGTTTTCTCCGTCGGCCTGTCGGACAACAATCGGATGTTGCTGACGACACTGCTAATCGGCAGCATACTGCTCATCGGCTTGTTAACACTCTTCTTCTTCGTGAGAAATCAACAGAAACGACGGAAGCAAGAGCGACTGATCGCAAGCGTGAATCCGGATTATATCGAGACCAAATACATCGTCGACAGCTGGGAAGTGCCACGGGAGAACGTGGAGATCTTGGAGGAGCTTGGTCTCGGCAATTTTGGCATGGTATACCGCGGTTGTCTGAACGGCACGCAAGTGGCGATCAAGACAATCTCTGAGAGCGCCAGTCAACGGGAGAAGAATGAATTCTTGAACGAGGCCTCGGTGATGAAGAACTTCTCGACGTTCCACATAATCAAGCTGTTAGGCGTCGTCTCCATTGGTAACCCGCCGTTCGTCATTATGGAGTTGATGGAGAAGGGTGACCTGAAGACATATCTGCGGGGCATACGCGACTCGGAAATGGTGCCGAATGCGTCACGGATAATGCGCATGGCAGCGGAAATCGCTGACGGTATGGCTTATCTGGAATCGAAGAAGTTTGTGCATCGCGATCTCGCAGCGCGCAACTGCATGGTCTCCAAGGATCTCGTATGCAAGATCGGCGACTTCGGCATGGCAAGGGACATCTACGAGACCGATTACTACAAGATCGGCAAGAAGGGTCTGCTGCCTATCCGGTGGATGGCGCCGGAGAACCTCTCCGACGGTGTGTTCACGTCCGACTCGGATGTGTGGTCGTTCGGCGTGGTGCTCTACGAAATACTCACCCTCGCCGAGATCCCATACCAGGGCTTCTCAAACGAGGAGGTGCTGAACTACGTGCTGCACAAGGGCGTGCTGAACGTACCGCGCAACTGTCCCGAGAACATACAGAAGATCATGGAGAAGTGCTTCAAGTGGCGGCCGAGCGATCGGCCGACTTTCATGGAGATCGTCTCCGAGCTGGAGCCGTTCCTCGGCCAGGACTTTTGCGAGAAGTCCTTCTATCATTCGGACGAGGGTATCGAGATACGCAGCCTCGGGATAAAGAAGGTCTACCATCACGCCGCGCCGATACGATTTCACTGGGGCAACGAAACCGCCCGCTGGGTTAAGGACTTTGAGGACAACGTCACGTTGCTCGACCAGATGAAGGCCGGTACCAGTCGCGGGCGGATCTTCAAGAACGGCTTCCAGCACTTTGGTAACGTACCAAACTTAGAAGACGTTCCGCTCGATCGATGAGATTAGTTAGTGCATTATTGAGCGCGAGAGAAGCTCCTCTTAAGCTTTTATTCGTGCTACGCCTGCGAGAGAGAGAGAGAGAGAGAGAGAGAGAGAGAGAGAGAGAGAGAGAGAGAGAAAGAAAGCCCTCTTTGGTCACAAACTCCGCGGAAGGACCTGTAGATATTAAATGTGTACAAACAATACTCAGGGCAATTAAGCGAGTGGTCCGACGAAACCGTTGGACGCAGGTTACGTGAGAGAGAGAGATGATGTTACCAAGTCGCCCGCTCGCTCGCTCGCTCATTCATTCATTCATTCGTTCGTTCGTTCGTTCGTTCGTTCATTTATTTGCTCGCTCGTTTGCCGGCACGCGCTCACGTGTGCTTTTTTCTTGTCCTTCTATCTCGTCGCGGACCAAACGTAACCAGACCTCGATGACGGAGAACGATGCCGGGGTGAGACCGACACCGCGCGCGCGCGACCTCGTCGCCGGCGCGAACGGGAAAGAGATGAACAATGGTATTCGCAAACGGAACCTAAACCATCGGAAAACAATTAGACACGTCTATAGTGTTCCCACTCTCAAGCGAAAGAAGCCCCGCCGCTTCTTCAGTCTGTATCGATAGTCGTTACCTGCAACTTGCCTCGAGTGAGATATGAATTTAAAGTTAAACGTGAGTTTTTCAGCAGAACTGCGATTGCTTGCGTCGTGCAAGCACAGAAGAAGATCGCCAAAACTGATGTCTAATTATCGTTAAATATTTTATACAGCACACAATTATTGTGCACTGATTACTATAAAACTATTATTTGCTCTTGCTTTGCACTTGAAACAGTCGTATTCAATTCCGTTACAATTTTGCGATTGCAGACATTTCATCACGCAATTGTAAAACTCAGATTCTGTTTGTAAATTTCACCAAGGATCTCACTTGAGGCGAGTTTCAAGCAATAATTGTTATCACGAACCACAGACTCGTGTTTCTTTCCTTCGAACGCCGCGCCCAGGGCTCTCTCGAGCCCTTCTGCCATGCGAACGTTCGCCGACTATCCATTCCTTCCGAGGGTTACTTTCTCCGCTGTCCTCTGTACGGGCATACTTTTATCTCTAAGCAGCTGTTCCCGGGCGCTGTTACGACGATGTGCCTCAGCGAAGCCGCCGAGGCCTCGCGACAATGGCTTTCCCTCGCTTTACGATGCGTCGGAGCAGCACCTGATTTTTTTCTCATTGAAATTGCGCGAGCTCGCGACCTCCTCCGCTGCATCGCCGCGTCTCCTCAGTTGTCTCAGGTCCGTGGAATGCTGCTTCGGGACCGACTCTCAAGGCGCACAGCCGCAGAACGATTTCTACAAACCAGAGTTCCTTGTCGCGTCGCGCGTCTGCAACGCGCGCGCGAGACGCCGCAGCGTAATCTCAAGGTTGTACATAGTTACTCGAAATAACGCCGGTCATTTACACGTAAGATAATAGTTGATAGAACTGGATGCAATATTACCGCGTACATACAAACACATACATAAACACACAGTCCTGTGTAATCACCGATAATTTATCGAGAGTTTGAGGAAAGAAAGAAAAGACAGATAGACACACTTCGCCCTCGCATGTAAATAATGAAGTCACAAGTCTCTTCCTCGCGCGGATACCTCCTAGGTAGTAATTGCAATAAGCGTGTCTACAATCCACGATCCACGTCTCTACCGATAGAATTAGCGTGATGGGTAGATAGATAGGGTAGGTAGTAGGTAGATAGGTAGGTAGGTAGGCGGGTGAGATTACGGCGGGTGCGTGAATTAGGGGGCCCGGCCGGGTCACGTTTAGGTTTACTATTGCACGTCACGGAATTCGATTCTAACGTTCAGCCTCGGATTTTGCAGATGCGGAATTGGACGACAGTAAACAATCGGTAGGTAGTGTGACAAGACAAAGTAGCTAATTAATGAGACGCAATATGTATATTATGATCGAGATCCCTGGAGCGAGTCTCGCAACGCGTCGAGAGACGTTTTCACTTGCACTCGCGACAACGAAACGTATAACTTGCATCGGTTCCACTCAAATCCTGATAACGATCCTTCGACGATACCGATTTGTTCGTGTAAACAATTCGTGCATCCTTCTCTCGTACTGTTCTCCGTCGTGGTTACGTGACAGAAAAATTTGTCGCGATCGATATTCGCGAAGAAGCCGGCGATATATTTGTATTTGCATCGCGTGGAGCCGTAAGAAGAATCCTTTTCCCGGTCGCAACGCAAACACCGTCTTCGAGAAGCTCTCGAGACTCGTTCCAGTCCCCGACAGGATGTTTTCGAGCCTCTGCTGAGGCTTCAGAGATTACGTGTCACCTGTACAGGAGACAACCGAGAAGTGCTTACGACGAAAGAAAGGAAGAAAGTGTAACAGCGAATTTTTTACGATATATCCTACCCGCGTTGCGGGATTATTGTATCATACGAAAGTTTATCAAACGTGCGTTTTGTTCTGTCGGGAAAGTTTGGGGCAACGCGAATATAGATTTCCCGGATCGAGTGCGGGTCGTTTTTCCGACTGCTTCGCGGTCCCATCGTCCTACCGGACGCAGTAATGAACCGTGAGACCAGCTGCACAGTAATTAGTGATCACGGCCGGCTTAATTGCGTCACGTCCCATCGAAGCGACTCGAGTCCTTCCTGGACTCTGGAAATTCCGGAAATACGGCTTCCGCGAGCAAGCACGGGGAATCTCCGCGACTCGACTCGATCTCGCACGCGGGAAAAAAGAAATAAAGAACAATATCAGCTGAATCTCTTTGTCCGTGTGCGACAATCAGCGCGGCTCGTAGAAGGACACGACCTATGTAGAAACAAAAGCGCGCATGTAATATATGTAACATAGAGTACGATTTTAGCTCTTCTCGTAGCTCTTCTTCGCTTGTTCAGCACTCTGATTCTTCGGCGTATACTATTATCGAAAACAAAGCAAACACGTATGTGTAACGAGCGTTTCTATGTCAGTAGGCAAGTTGAGGGTTGGAAAATGTGCATACAGGGAAGGGCCGCGTATTCTTCTCCTATTTTACAAAGTTCGAGGTGCACGTTCATAACCCGGCATAAACGGTGTATGTGTACTTGGCGAGTGTATAAATATTGCTTATAATCCGGCACGTGTGTGTGTATGTGTGTGTAACTTTTCGTAAAGATAAGATTATTTATACGACTATGCTTTACGAGACAATTAATTGATACAATTCGATTAACATATTCAGTATCGCGGATATCATCTCGCGACAAATCTCATTGAGGCAAAAATCGCCGTACATTTCCAACGACCAGTGTATCGAGTTAGATATTTCTCGATACTTCTCGGACGATACGGTTAATTGAACAACACCGCGTGATGTCGCGCAGTCGGGCGTAATTTTATTCGCGAATGTGCGGCAAGCTTCTTGCCGCGATTGAAAATTGCATTAATATTCCCGCGGCCGTTTTATTTGCACGCTCACCATTTGCATTTGTACACCGAGTACTACCATGTACATACATTTGCACACACCCGTTCGTGTATATATTTTCTGGTGCGCCGCAATTTCGCCGGCGCTCGTTGATGGACGAGAAAGGGCGAGGAAGAAGGGGAGGTGGAAGCTGCGCTGGTCGACCACGCGAGCGTTCATTACAATACGATTAGCAATACAATTAGCATTCTCGCTACGATAATTTTTACCATTACGATCATAGCAGATAACGGTAATAACGGCTTGATGACGGGGTCTTGAAAGAGAGGGGCTCGCTTAGAGTGTAAGTTAGCCGAGACACGCGTTTCAACGCATGTATCGAGATTCTGTCTCAATTTCTTCACAGTCGCACCACCCAGACGACGGTACGGCGCGTTTCGAGCATCCTTTAGGTAACGATAACAATCGCTCGCTAGTGTCCCGATGTAAGGCAATTATTTATGCGTATTTATGTAACATACACGCACCGGGCGCGATGAAGGAGAATCGCGGACGCGAAGTGGAAGCGACGATCGCGTTAAAGCGAAGTCCAAGACGATCGCCTTAGGCAGAGACATGAAGTTTTGAGAAGAACAGGAGAAGGAAACAAGAAAACTGTCCTGAGATATTGTTTCCCGATGAGAGATCGCTCCGTTTTCGATTGCGGCGCGACTTCTCGTGCATGTACGCCGAGAGCTACTTTAAACACTTAAGTAATGTTAATTTTAACAGTGTGTGTGGCGCATATCGAGAAGGAAAAGCGGCTGAAAACGAGTAGAATTGACGTCCCAACGATCCTCACCCTGTCCATCGCAAGAAATTACGCGGCGATGCTCTTGAGATATCTTGGAGCGAAATTCCAGTGGAGCGAGCACCGAGCTCCACTCGAATCCGAGTGATTCTTCACTCATACAGAGCGAGTTCTCTCGAGTCGCGGAGTATCTTCACGCGAAATTGAAGAGCGAATCTAACGGCACTCCGTCGTAAGAACAGTCTCGCTCTAATTGATTGGAACATTCGCTCACACGCAGTTGAAAAGCATCCTAAGCTTGCAGAGAAAGCTGAACGTTCAGCAGAAAAGCTGAACTATTGCAAAATTCGTTAATGTGATTGGCGTGCACTCTTAATCTTGATTGAATCTAAGAGCATATATCAATCAAATTCGCGAGTTTTACGAAGTAGTTGCAAAGCGGGGTCTCCTCTGCTGAGCGCAGTCACAGGCACTCTCGAGTGGCAGTGTTTTCACGATCGCTTCGACCGAGAGCACCAGATCTGTTCGTTCTCGAAGAACTTCCGAACTAGCGTATTAAGTTAAGGTGAAGGGAGATGTACTTGTTTCATTCTGAAGTGCAGAAGTTGTTCGAACAGACCTGTTGCCAGCCACCGTTCACTCGTCCCGATTGAGACATTCCACTCCGAGAAATTTCGCAAGAAAGAGAGAGAAAGAGGGTACGTGGCTGAAATTGCCCAGGCAGATCGTTGAATCGATCGACAACTTGTCACAGTGATCGCGTAATTGGTCGATTGCCGACATCAACGGGGACGAGTCTCGTTCATCCGAGCCGACGTTTCGTCGATTCCGCCGCTCCGTTTTTCTCTTCTCTTTGTGTGTATGCGCCACGCACGTAATACAATCCTGCCGCTGTAAGAGTAATATATGACGTATGTACGTTTAAGTATTTATTCCTACTAGAGATTATATTTTACTATTGCGCGCGCGCGCGCTTTCAACATAAGGAGATGATTAATGCACTTTTGCCGCGAGGAAGCGCGCCGTACCGCCTCACATACAGTATCGTCTGCTTATCCCCTTTACCCCTCCCGCGTGAAGCTCCCGCTCTATGAATACATAATTATCAGGGTCTTAGAAATAGGATAATATCACTGGCATCGTGTTCCTGTCCCCTTTTATCGCGAGAAAAGGGAAGAATGAAGGAAAAGCGAGATTCGATAATGAGCATTCTCTCCTCGACGTCACGATGTCTTTTGGTGCACGCGATCGTATCGAGCCTCCTCCTTAGATTCGCCGAGGAATAAAGCGAGTCCCTAGCTTGCACTGGGACTGCCGAGAAGAGAAGAGGAGAGGAGAGATTTCCATTGTCGGACGTTTTCCGCCAACTGGCTCTCTCTCTAGGAGAGGACGCCGCGCGTGAGTCACAAGGGAAATACTATTAATTCGTCGCGCGGCGGCCTTGATCAGAGAAGTGATCGCGGTTCCTCTTGTTGAGCAGCCTTGTGTCGGATTGTGCGATGAGTAATCGTGGATTCCTATCCGACATGAGATGGAACGATTGCATCTCTATGCGATTGTACAATTGCGCGAAACAATACGCGCAATAAGCTTTTATGACAACGCAAAAGAGTACAATCGCCTCATTTCATCAGGAAGGTTCGAAGTTACTCGCTGCACAACTTATGAACCCCTCCCTCAAGGATGCATTTCTCAGCAGTTTCGTTTTATAAGTATGCATTTGCATTTACATCGACGGTGTCGAGGGAGAGAGAAGGGGGGGGGGAGAGAGAGAGAGAGAGAGAGCAAAAAGAAGAAGGGATCGCAATGATCTTCTCGATCGGCGAGATCCAAGGGCTCCGCGACACGTTGGGGATCGTCACTCGCGGATTTGTTCCTTCGTATCATCTCGGGACGTTGCGTCGGGCTTTTGCCGCTTCGTGTTGCAAAGTTGCAGCGGCACAGCGCGCCTCGATCGATCGATCATGCCCCGAATTTACGAAGGCCGGGTCCGCCTGTCCGCGACGCATCGAATAAAAAGGAAAGAAAGAGAGGCAGAAAGAAGAAACAAGGATCTAACGGGGCTGGACCGGGACGAGAGGGAGAGAATGGGAATGTCGATCGCGGCGTTCGATATGATTCATCGCGTCGTGTCCCGCGTCGAGGCGATCGATCGACAACGTTTTCTCAAGGATTCGCGTCGAGTCAGAGAGCGCACCTCACCAGCACGCTCGTTACGTCCCTCCGTTTTGTGCCTATGGTTTGTGCCTCGGAGAGGAGGCGGACAGACCGATCCTTCGCGCCTAGTCAGTCTCGTAGAGAATGCGATTAATCACACTCTGCAAATGCGTCACCCCCGATTCTTTTCTCTTTCTTCTCTTCTTTTCTATTCCTTCTTATTTCCGACAGCCGCGCTCGAGCTTCGAATAAACGAGCAAGGTCGCGAATTATCACCGCGTTCTCGTGATCGGCGGATCGATTGACAAAGCATAACCGCCAAATGAGAGACTGAGAATTTACTTCCTCTCTCTCTCTCCCTCTCTCTCTCTCTCTCACTCTCTCTCCGTGCTCGTGCTGTACACCTGCCGTGTTTCTTCTTCTTTTCCTCGTCTACTCTCTTGGAATAATTCTCCTCATGGCCGTTGCCATCCTCGTGCCGGACGAATCCGCGTTCGTCCAGGCACGCCCGTGAAACCGTGTCGCCGCGATAGCATGTAAAATTATTCGACCGACTAGTCGAAGTCTAGTAATAGAGCGCGAACTATTTATTCTAGCGGGGACCCTCTCGTTTGACCGGTTGAAACCAAATATCAAGAATCGCAATCGCAAGCAATCGCATGCCACAATCGTATCGCCGCATTTTATTCTTGTACGTGACGAAAGGAAAATGTGTAAATAAATCATCTCGATTCTCGCACACCACGACGGCGGAATCCGCGTGTCCAATCTAACGGCGCGTCGAAAAACAAAACGCGCTCTCCGTGACTCGCTTTAATATTTATTGAACTGTTTCTCGATGTCTGACACGTGAACGTAGGAAATCATAGCGGTATCATTGTGGCGCCTATATACATACATACATACATACATATATATATATATATATAAATATATTTTCTACGATAATGTAATAAAAGCAAGAGAAAAGAATATGCACGAATATCCGAGCTCTCCTTGTTATTATCGCGTATCCACATTGCACATTGTACATACCGACGATAAGGATATTTAGGGAAATAGATGATTTATTGAACAGCTGAGTGGTCGATGCGCATTTGTAGACCGAAGAAAAACATATTTGGTCGAATTAATCAAACGTTTGATGAACTATGAACGAAACAGAATTCCGGATGAAGTCACCAGAATTCTTTGTTCAGGTCAAACAAGACTCTGATTGAGGAACAAATAAAATTTCTGGTCAACCAGAACCCGTTTCAAGCCGAAGAAGTCCTGTTTAGTTAGCCAGAATCTTGTTAACTCGAACAGAATTCTGATGACTTCAACCGGAACTTCCGGTCCGTTCATATTGCACCAGACATTCGATTAACCTAACCATTTTTTCTTCGTATGAGAGGCAAAAGTACCAATACTGGGCTCGTATCTAACTCTGGACGTTCTTACTGTTTTGGTCCTTGAGTGCGAATTTTCCAACTTTCAACGTAGGATATACATATTCTATATTAAAGATTCAAACTTTCGTATTTAAAAACTATAAGAATGTCCAGTTAGACAGAAAAGACGAGTTTGGTCAGGTGGCTGAACAAATTTCTGCATGAAATACGCGAACGATTCCGCGAAGTGCCGATTGAAGTTATAAGAATTCATCAAGATTTCTAATTAACTCAAGCAGAAGTCTGGTAATTCCAGTCGGAATTTCTGAATCGTTTCAGCGGAAATTGATACACTCGAGCTTCTTCTTCAGCCTAGATACGTGTCCAGGCATTGGCATTTTGATTCTGCATGCTACACAAGGCGGAAAATCGCGCTTTTCGTGTGCGCGTATCGAAGACACGACGGCGGGAGAGATCCGAGGAGAACAAGAGAAGAGCAATCGGCGGGCACATTTTCCCTGTACTCTCGTTGATTCGTTCCTTCCTGGATGTATGATAGTGCCGTGGTCGGAAGAAGGCGTGCGCGTTCGACCGCACGGTCGAATCTATTTGTTCACGATTCAATAGCGTTTCGACGGAAAGGGAGCTCTTCACGATTAGAGAATTAATTTATTATCACTCCCAATCGACTACTGGTGTCTCTCGGGAGAGACGCGGAGATAGATAGAAAGAGAGAGAGAGAGAGAGAGAGAGAGAGAGAGAGAGAGAGAGGTCCAATCAGGATTAACATTAATTAATATATATGTATATTAACAGTGCAAGCGCGTACGCGCACTGTATTTGACGTACACTATTATTGTAAACCTATTCGTAAGCTTCTTGCGTAAGCACCTAATCTGTGTAACCGCAGCGCGATGTTATCTTTAAGTATAAGGCGGGAAGAGCGCCCCTCCTTTTTCACCCGTAAGATGGTAATTTAAGAGATATTTATTGATTGATTGGTTGAGAGAGAAAGAGAGATTCTTCACGACGTCCAGGACGTGTCATCCCTGTTACCGCGCCACGTGTCGCCTGCATAGCACTTGGAGATCGGTTAGTTGGTTGTCCGCGTATGTTAATTAAGCGCGCGTAGTATTTAAAACGATAGTTTAAGCCGGGCGCTATTAATTGCGGCGAATTGCGTGACGTTGACGCCGCTCTCAGCGGGCCTGTCTGATTTCTTCATTATTCCCGAGATCATCCTGCAAACACGAATGCAAACGTCGCCATGACGATGAGCATGAGACGTACACCCAAGGCTGCGCGCTCCCCGACACATATTGTACAAGAAAGAGCCGACTAATTTATGTATATTTCTCCATCATCGTCGCACTCGGCGACGAGTTTCGTTCCGAATTTTCCTCGTCATGGCAAACCACACTGAATACACGGCTCTCCGGAATCGAGGCGAGCCTCGTTCGCCCCGGTGAGCCTCCAACAGACTGACCAACAAAATCCAGCCTAGAGCGACGATAAAGTCGCGCTTAGACCGACCAATAAAGTCAAGACTAGACTGACTGATACAACCCTAGACTGGATCGACCAGAGGATCGCGACCGCCGGTTCCGGGGAGTCCGACTACAGCACACCGAGAAAAGGATACTCGCGAATTTACTTTGCGGGATAGTTCCGTCTCGCGCGGAAGCAAACTTCGCAGAAATAAAACTTCACCTTACGGAAACGGACCTTTTGTATCCCACAGATAAATTTTTCAGTATTTTGTTTCTCAGTGTGGTGTCTCGATCCGCCGTTTCGCTTGCGGTATCAACTAGACAGCGAAGTAGACAACACCACGTGCACAGCGAGCGGATCGTCCGTTGACACGTGCACGGAGAACTCCAGTGGACTGATATCGAAGACTTTAACTACTTTAAAATTAGTCATCGCCGCGTATTTCCGACGGCTTTTTTCCCTTCTTTATTACTTCTTAGCGCTGGTCGAATCCCCCTCGCTCAGGCAGGACGCGTGACGCACGATGTGGAGACGACGACAGGGTCTTGAATCGAACTCTAATACGTGTTAGGCAGCACATAGATCACTCGATTCTTCGACCCGTAATACATTCTGTTATTTTCACCTCCCGCCTTTCACCGGCGAGGAACTGTCAGACAATCGCGCGTTTTGGAATCTTCTATTAACGCATAGGGGAAACAGTTGAATTAACGTGACAATGACACAAGTGAACACGTTTTGGTTGAGGAAAATAGAATACCTCCCACACAATACATCTAAAATAAAATCGGGACATGAGACGTCTTGAAAGTGTCTTAGAGATGTCTTATACTCCGACGTCCGAGAGACGTCTTATGTCCTGATTTTAAACATTTGTATTGTGGGTTGGCTCTTGCGAAGTGAATTCGTTTCGCCAGAAATTCCGTTGTCTGCGGCTAAGGCGCAGTTCTGTTGTGTCACTGACACGTTAATTCAGCTAGTTTTCTTTCTTCGTGTGCAACATACGCGATAAACCTACAATGATTTTCGTGATTCACATTTGGAGCAAAATTGACAGGAATTTGATTCCCGATGCTTCTGCGTTGGAGACACTTTCCGTTCTGAGCCAACTTAAATTCCAGACCAAACATTTTTCTCAGAAAGACAATCGAGTGTAAAATCATAGAGAGCAAGAGAAGTGCATTGCACATTTCAATTTTCGTCGGCCGCAAAAGTTGTAGGGAATCTCGGGAAATCGGAACAACATTAATTCGCGAGTCGTCGGGATGACGGTCGAACCCGTCGCTCCGTAAAACGAGATGCGAATTCGCCGCGGGCTAACCGTTCTATTCAACGTCACGCTCCTTGTCCGCTAACGAAATTGTTGCATGCAGAGCGCCAATTCTTAGACTTCAATACTTCACGATGTATACGCACGTTAGTAGTTCTTTCATAGGATGTACGCGGCGGTGGCTTTAGGTAATTTCGCGGGGGATATCGATTTTACGTAGGATTAAGTTCGTCTCCGTTCGAGAATGAAAGAGACGACGCGATGGTGAATGGATCGTATCGTGCACTTCGATAAAATCGTTTCTCGCCAATTAGATCGTCTCCGATCGACCGAATTTTGCAAAGAGTCCGTTTCACGATCGTCCTTCTCGCCGATACACTATTCTTCTTACACAGATATGCATGATATTAATAGAAGAATATCAAGATATTATTTGGAAACTATTAAATGTTTGAGACGCCGAGAGAGGGATATTGAAAATCGTGTTTTTTTTTTTGCGCGCTGCAGTCTTTTTGGTTTTTTTTTTCCCATATGATCGGGGCTGGAATAATACTTTGCTCATGTTTCTGCTCGAGCATTCCCTTAAAGCTCTTATATAGTTGCAGAATTGAGGAATATCTCGTTTCTTAATTATTTTTTCTTCCTTTAGCGAAGGGAGAACATTCATCGCGTGCCAATGTAGAGGAGAAACCAGATTCGCGATTCAAAAAGACGGAGGAATGACTCATAGTCACGGTTGTGAATTAACCTCGTAAATGCACGTTAATTAGCTCCCCGCGTTCGCATTGTGCACGATTATTTCGCGTCGACAGCAATTGTTCTCGCAACGAATCTCCTCAACGAAACCGCGCACAGAAGCCGCAGACAGGACATTCTCGTGCAACGCACTACGCTTTCGTCCTTGTAATTTCCCGCGTTAATTATTCAGATTTATGCGCGAATCTACCGCGGTCACACATAGACATACACACGTACGCACGCATTCACGCTATGTACTTCCTCGCTTCGCAAAGTCCTCAAGGTTCATACTCATTCGGGATCTAACTTGCTCTTTTGTATGTGTACGTGTGACAGACTGTAAATTTCCTCAAGATATAACATACCACTATCGCTGCAAACGTTTCTCGTCGTTCACGCGAAACCTGAACAGGTAAAACGCGCCGCATTTATGCGGCAGACCTTCCTGGTTTTCCGCTCGGTATATCATGCGTTACGCCTTCGCGCGTTACGCAACATATTCGATAACTCCTTTTCGTGACACAGATTTAACGAGAGGAACTCCACGAGGGAGAACGTTCCAAGTTCCTTTTTCCGCGACGGGAAATGCCAAAACCGCGGCCTGCACTGAAGAAAAGCAACAAAAAAAAGAGAAAAAAACGAAGAAAAAAGAAAAGGATTTATTCCTAATCAAAAAAGAAAATCCTGCCATACCGCGTCTTCCACGAGAGAGACTATGAACATTATCGTAAAAGTAGTCTAACGTTTATTACGTACCTATGTAATCCGTAAGTTAAATTATTCGCTGTCCCGTGTAAGAAGCGAACGAGAGAAAGAGAGTGAGAGAAAGTTGTGTGTGTATGTGTGAGATGCATCAACGAGTGGAATTGATGATGTGCCGAACGATAAGCGCATGTAATTCTCCATGTACGTCAAAATTTTCATCCGCTCGTGGCAAGAGATGGACAATGCGCGCACGCGTGTAATGCACTTTTTAACATTCTGTAAATATATAACTCTTTTAGTGACACTTTTAGGATAATTATCCGGAGCGTGTCCGGACGGAGAAATTACGAGGACGAAGATGTGAGATGAGATGAAATCTTTTCGCGACTCGTATCGCCGTTGTCCTCCTCTTCTATTATTAATCTTTATCGGCGCTCTTCGAACTTAAGCGAAGCATTTTCCTTTATTTCATTCGACGCGTACACTTTCAGGAGAGAAAGAGCATCTTGCGACGCGAAACACGCTCAAGACAAGGTTTTGTAAACTACTAAATGAAAACAATTATGCCGCGCACTCCACGATGAAAGATACACGGAGAGAAAGAGAAAGGGAGAAAATCTCTCCGTCGAGACGACAGATCCGCGCGCGTGCTTCCTCGCGAACGGATGTCGTGGTCTGTAAAACAACAAATGTACATACCTACATCGCACTAATTTAGTATTGCCACTAAGTATTACAACTAGTCACATAAGCCAAAAGTTTGTTACTCTCGCAGAAGTTTTCTTTTTTTCAGTTTTGTAAAATAAAGGAAGATGATAAAAACACACCGAAAGCACGACGATGCGCTTGCCCTGTCCCGGATCTTCCTGCCACGAAATTTTCCCGGCCACGAAACGACGACGATGACAGCGGACCGCATCAAGTGTGCGAGTCGAGACACAGGTGGTCGTTCCTCGAGTAATTTTGACCCGTACTTAATAGCCATTACTTGAAACTTGTTCCACGTGACGCTCAAATTTAGAGTCAAATTTGAATTTTTGTTTAAATGAGACAATATATGCCATATTACATTCACAATCGCGATTCAGCCAAAAAATTTACATCTAACTCTAAATACAAATCTAAATGTCTCACCTAAGGCGAGTTTCAAGTAACGACTACACTGAAATAAAAGTCTTGTAATAGTTAACAAATGCATTTGGTGGAAAGTTTCATGGAGTACAACATTTGGCAATTAATATAAAATATGATAATAGTTAGCAAACGTCTGATAATAATTACAAAATAATTAGTAAAACAAATTCTCCATTTAGACGAACTAATTGACCTAACTGATTGAAGTTTCTTAACTTATTTTTTACTTTATTCAGCAAATTGCTCGGTGATACATATGTATCACATAGATTGATAATAGTCACCAAGATTTAGCAACGGATTTGTTAAAGTTCAAGAGATCTGTTAAAGTCATTTGTTAATACTTACCCAATTAATTGTTTTCACCTGTACGCTGTACCTTTACAGTTAAAACTATTTCACCAAAGCATCCGCTAACTTATCCAAAAACTGGACAGTTATTACCAAATCTTTTTCCCAGTGTATTAATACGGACCTTTATCGTCCTTCTCCCTCCTCTGCTTATTGCAATATTCTCTTTTTTCGCAACGGTTGCAACTGCTGTCGCGTCGTTCTTCCGCATGAATACCGCACGCGAGCATTCGTAGCGGCATTTTTTCATCGTTTCTCCCTGCGCATAGGCGAGCTGTTTATAACATCCTGCCGCACGATTTGATATAATAAGCATCGGATAATGATCTCTCGTAAGCGGAAGCGAATGACGCTCTCTCTCCGCGCAAAGCGATATTTTCCTCTTTTTTTTTTACGTAAGCAGAGCAGCGAGCCGTCACTCGTATCGCACGCCCTCGTTTCCGCTTTCGTTTTCGACGTGCGTCTCGTTTCTCATCGGAGACCGAGCGAGTGACCAAACAGTCGTCGATACAAAATAAAACCCACTTGATTATGCCGTGTGCGGTCGCGACGCGCGTGTGAAAGCATTTTACGACGAAGGTTACACCACTTAAAGGTGCGTACACCGTGTTTTGCTGTACAAAGCATCACGCCCGCCTCGCCGACGTCAAGCGGAAGCGACGAACAGGTAGGTGACGGATTTTTCTCTCTCCTGTTGAGATCCTCGCCGACTAATCCTCCTCGTGTGCTTTCCCGGTCCATTTCTTTTCTTTCACGGCTTAAGTCTTGCGCATTCTATTCAAGCTTTCAATATGGAATGCGTGTGTTCTGTGTGTATTCAATGTACGTACACTGAGAGAAAAATGTCTGAAAAATAAGAAATATCCGGTGGGTATTAATAACATGTTTAAATCTAAAAATTCTTTTATTTAAACAAAATAAATATAAGAACTGAGTGAAGATAATGTATATTTTCCTACTTGAAAAATATTTTATACAGGTGCAAAGTAAATATGTTATTAGTACCCAGCGAGTAAATGTCTCCCATTTCATAGATATCTTTTCTCTCAGTGCACACGCAATTTATCTCGGAAGTTTAAACAGTCGTATTTAAGGACCAAAAAATAAGAATGCCAAGGATTAAGTACGTGTCCGAGCATTGGTACCTTTATCTTATAATTTTTATAATTTCCTGGGGGATTTCCTGCCGAAAACAAAAGGATGTGTCTCGTCGTGGAAAATAGAACAGCGCGAGTACAAAGAAGATAGCGACTTTTTGTCTTCTCTATTTTTTCTTTTTCTCTTCTCTCTGTCTTCTTTTCTCCTTCCCCACCGTATCGCTTCTTCCTTTCTTTCTTGTCAAGCTGAGAAGTCTCTCGACATCTCGACGGCTGCCCTCGACACGGGGCTGTTTTGGTGGCCTTTAATTATGCCACCGCGACGTCCCACTCCGTGGGTATCTCGCAACCTTCTTCTTCTTCTCTTCGGAGGAGGAGAAGAAGGAGAAAGGAGGAGAAGAGCATTTTGCTGCCTTGTGCTGCGCCAACACCACAAACCGCGTAGTGATTGCTGCCGCACCGCTGTTCCCAACGTTCTCGCGTGATACCAAATCGTGCTGCATAGTATCACGGCATCGGCCACTCTGCGTGGCAAAGCGTGTTCAGACGAGACGAACTGAGCGGATGCATTTATTTTTTTCTTTTTTTTTTATATCTTTTTCTTCTCTTTGCTTTCTCTACTCCTCTCTTAATTTCGTTTTACGTTCCGCGCGTCGCCGATCACCGTGGAAACGCGCCGCGTCCCGTTCCTCGACCGGGAAAGTCCGGAAAGTCCGACCACGTCTCGTGGTCACTCGATAAATCCTTCGAGGAGAGATTTCGTTCTCTCCTCTTTCACGATCACGTGTCGGGCCGAGATTACGCGTGTCGCCGCCCGGAGATATCGTCTCGTCGCCGACATAATTACCCCGGGGAATCTTTTGATCTTAATTAGCGCCGCCCGCGCTCGCCTACGCTGGGATCTCTTACGTAAATAAAAGTTTGAGCGAAAATATTATCGCGAGAGGTGTTCTCCGAGAGATTTTCTCTGCTAATTTCGTGATAAGCAGAAAGGCGTGACTCGGAAAAAGGCGCCTGCTATAAAAGTGACGAACCGCGGACTATCAGCCACGGATATTTCTCTTTCTTTTTCTTAGCGGGATCTGTCGTCATCGTGCGTTCACGTGCTTCAACTAGTTCGACTTGACGATCGCGGCGATCAGTCGTGATTTGTCCGCGGAGAGAGAGAAAGAGTGGCGCGTTCTTCGACCGCGAAGTGGAGGCTCATCGCGCGACACTAGAGTCGATCGATTTATCAATCGATCGAACATTTCCTAATCGTCGTGTCGCAACCAGCCGCGAGTGTCAGCAAGTTGTGGTATTCATTTACGATTTGATTATCTCGCGACGTCAATAACATTGATATTATTCTCGTGGAAGAAGCGAAGAGTTGCGTAATTTTGAGCTGCTATATAAGAGATATTTTGATGGAGTACACGCACGTTGAATTTTACACAAAACCGAGGCCCAGTTGTTCCTTATGATTCCATGAATTTCATGAATGTGGTTATCTCGCAAAAACACCGAGCGCGAACGCGGTCGTGTTCCCGTCATGCACGAGAAACGAGTCGGATCGAAGTTGAAGGCCGACGTCTTTGCAGCAGTTACTGCCGGCACGCGTAGTCTCTCTCTCAGCTTCGTGGAAAGAATCGAAACGATCGCGGCACGAAGGAGGAATGTCAACGTCCCGAGCGGCTGAACATAGGTTTCGTTCGTCGAGCTTTTCTGCCGTGCAACCGCGTCGAACGAAGAGGAGGATGAAGCTGCTCGCGGCCGTCTTTCCCGCGTTTCTCTCCCTGGCGACGATCGCCGATTGTCTCACGACCGATAGATTCTGCAAACCCGAGACGGGAGATGGTGAGTGTGATCAAATGATTGCGAGCAATCGATTCACTTAAGTTGTTCCAACTTCCTGGTAAGTTAACTGATAGTTAAATTATATATCTGTCTTTGTCTAAGTTGAAAAAAAAACAAAGACAAATATATGATTCAACTATCACTTAACTTACCAAGAAATCGGACCAAGCAGCCTTAAGGTCTGCTACTTGAAACTTGCGTCACGTGAGAAAATACTCGCGGGTCTAAATTTAAAAATTATATCTGAACTTTTCAATTGCGTCGTATGATATACGTGACGCATCTGTAATCGTGATTCAGCTGAAGCATTCATATCTAATACGGAAAGAAAGATTTATGCTGCAATTCTAAGCAAATATACGAGTAAATCGTAAAATCATAAAGTCGTAGCTTCCAAAAAAAAAAAAAAATCGTAGATATTTACGAGTTATCATATACGATTCGCATAGAATTGCAGATCTATTCATAAGTTCTTACGAGAACTTACGAGTCTTACGAGAACAAGTTACGAGTTTTACGACTTTGTCCATTAGTTGGATTAGTCAAATGTTCTGAACTGAAGTTACCAAAGTTCTGTGATCGAGTTAAAGCTTCTTGTATCTCGCTGCGGCCATGTTGCATTTGTGATGTCAGAAGCGAAGAATGACACGTTGACAAAAGTTGCGTGCTATTTGTGAGTAAAGATAAATATCGATGAAGGAGCATCTGAAATTGCTTGAACACACTTGTAACATTGCCCGAAAGACAGAGAGAGATATCCTTTTCCCTTGATAATCAATAAACAATCGTATAATAAATGATGAAATGAAACACGTGAAATAATGAAATGAATTTGTTTCGTCTGCACGCTTTATTTCATCATTTATTATACGGCTATTTACAAATCTTGAAGGAAAAGGGATAGTTAAGAACTTGCAGCTACTCGAGTTGAATAATTATAAGTTCTGATTAACCAGAATCTTATTAACTTGAACACAGTTTTAGTTTGCTCATATTTCCCTAAACATTTAGTTAATCCAATGAAATTTTTTCTCAGTAAACTCTAAATTGAGATCTGAGACCCGTAGTAATAATGTTACTTGAAACATATGAGATAGTCAGATTTTTATTGAAAGTTAGATTCAAGTTTTTCAGTTGAATTCTGTATATGTGACATTTATATCTTTAATCGCGTTTCAACTGAAAAACTGAAAAACTCATCTAATTTTGAACTCACATCTGAATATCTTACGTGGGCCAAATTTCAAGTTAACAACTCATTAATATGAGTCTTAGATCCTCAACCATCAAACTCAATTATCTCATTGTGTCGTCGCGTCCTGGACGAATCTTCAAAATTCGAACATTGTGGCAAAATTAATAAATTCGAACCAAGTTTGCAAGAAGACGGTAAAATAAGAGCCGGACGCGTTGTCGATGCGAGTACGTAAACTTGTTAAATAATTCGACTTTATATATTCGATATTTCCTCTCAATTTTTTCCTTTTTAGATTTCCAACGCGCACACATCGGCCTGATTATCTCGCCCATAATGTCTAGCAGGGTGATACGCGAGATCGAGATTTACTGGAATCACGCTAAGTATCAGCCGGGCGACACGATAGCTCTGTACACGAGCGAGCCCACGGTCTACCTCGAGCCAATTTATACCCTGGTACCGAATGCACCGAGCGGCATCAAGAGGACCGGGCTGCAAGCCACGTTTGTTCCCACTTCGAACCTGACGTTTGTACAACAATGCTTGAGTACGTACACGGATATATCACGGCTTTTCTTATCGAAGTGCGGCGCGTATCTCGATAAGAACAAAGCCGTGATGGTCGCGAGGACCGTTTGTTTCTTTTATACCTTTACTTCTCTCTTTTCCTCGTCTTTCCTTCTACGGCGAGCTTTGATGTCTCGACGTCGCGGCAAGCTTTGTAAAGCGCTTGGCTTTAATTAGAGTACCATGTCGCCTGGCTGAGAGACGGCTCGATCAGGATGGTGAATTGCATGCGAACGCAACCACGTTGGATGGCCGACAGGAGGGACATTCTGGGGCCGTTGCCGATGAGCAGGGTGTTCCTGCCTGGCACACACGATTCCGCGTCGTACGCGATACACGAGCGAGCAAACTCCGAGAATATCGTCGAGAGATACGTGATAACGCAGGTAATTCCGCGCTTGCGACTCGCAGAGGTCGTCTAAAAGGCACTCTCTCTCGCGCGGGTGAGAATTGGGGAAGCTTGCAAGCACCTAAAACGAGATAAGAATTAACTGGATGGAATAACCATTGCTGGTAATCGTCAGGATAATTAAACCGCAGGACGTGGACGTGCTCGCGCAACTGATCCACGGGGTCCGATATCTGGACATCAGAGTCGGCTACTACCCCAACAGCAGCCCGGTATGGTGGGCTAATCACGGGATGTTCAAGGCCGTGCCCATGCAGAACGTCGTGAACCAAGTGAAGACTTTCCTCGACAACACAGACGAGATCGTGATATTCGACGTGCAGGAGTTTCCAGTCGGTAATGCCTCTTCTTAAATCGTTCCTCGTGTAATTAGTAATAACTCACTACTCGACTACTACACACACACACACACTCATTTCTCCAGGCTTCGGCAAACAACTCGGAGTACATCACGACTTTGTGGGCTACCTCGAGGAACAGTTCGCCGGGTACTACTTGCCGAAGAGCAGCTGGACCAGCATGCTTAATACGATCTGGTCGTCCGGGAAGAGACTCATCATCGGCTACGACGAGAAACGCGTGGTCAATCTCTACAAGAGCGTGTGGCCCTGCGTGACGCATCAGTGGGGCAACGTCAGGAAAATCGAGGACTTGTTCGATTACCTGAATCGCATCGAGACGCAGAGTATCGCGTATGTTAACCGCACAGAGTAACGAGAACGAATTTTCTCCCCGCAAACTCTCTCTTCTCCCCTCGTTACAGACATCCTAGGTCGACACCGAGATCGGCGATGGCAGAATTGACACCCAACACATTGGACGTGATCTTGAACCGGCTCGGGAGCATTCGCGAAATGGCGGACAAGGTCAACATCAACGTCACGAATTGGTACAACAGCAAGTGGCAACGCACCGCGAACATCGTCGCCGTTGACTTCGTGCGATCGTCCGGCATCATCGAGACCGCGATCGAGTGGAACGAGAGACGATATACGCGCTGCTGAATCCGCCCCCAATGTTCCCGTGACGGAGTCACGACAGACCCGAGAAGAAAACGCGCAAACCAAAGCAAAGTAAACGATACATTAATATAGAGACATACAGTATAAAAAAGTAACTCGGCCTGTGCGCCGAAAACGAAGCAACTTCGCGCGAAGTAGTGCTCAATAATTTATTATCTTGCTTGTGTACGATCTACCAAACGCGAGGTAGCGTTATGCTGACTCATTAATAAGATAACGCTCGAAAATACCTACATTAACCATCCGTGCTATCTCGCTCACCGGGCAATCTAGACGCGCGCTGCAACACGACACGACGACGCTGCGCTTCAATCGCGCGTACGTATAACTTTTTCGTGCGATAATCGCATCGAATATCCGCCGGATGCGGGAATAATGCTCTCTAGTCAAGGTAACGGAAGAAAAACGGAATTGTTTGTCGCGCGCGCACCGCGCACCACCTCGTCACGACGTCACGACGAGTGCACGATGCGACGGCGGAAATCGTCAGTTCATCATGCGGTACAGGCGATGCTGGATCGCGAATGCGGAATCAAACGTCGGAACGCGTCCACATCGATTCCGTCATCGCAGTCGCGTTTCCGCACGGAAGAACGACAGATTTCGCGACGGAAACCTGAGACAGAGAAGGAGAGAGGTCTTTCAATATCAATATTTGCTTTCCTCTCGCGGAAAATCAACATCTCCCGGAATCAGCCGAGAGTCTTTCCGGCGAGTCTTTCCGATCTCGATATCCATCGATAATAAGAGTAATAGTTTCATCGTACGCAATTTTTCTTTTTTTTTACGGAAAATGTGCTACCTATTGTTACTTGTCTTACTGCCGATCGCAGCCTCAGAGCTGTGCGAGCCTCCCGAGTATCATTACTACATGTGCCAGAATAACACTCTTTCCTGCCCCGACAACAAGAGATGCGCATTCATCGAGCACTGTCCGGCGATTGCGTCTCTGATGGATCGAGACGAGCTTCCTGTTCACAGGTAACGCGATCGATTTCGCTTTCTTTCGATTTCTTCGTGTTGAACAGACAAACGGCTGCGCTACGCGCAGATTTGCCCGACGCTCGCTCATCCCGTGCTCCACCGACGTAGATTGCGACAGGCAGTGTGCGGGTACGATCGAACGCGCGTGAAAATCTGCTGCGGCCCGTACGATCACTCCGAGCAGCCGTCGTACGCGAATTCCGACCTTTACCCTGCGCGATCGTCGCCGAACTTGCAGTGCGGAAAGAGTCTTATTTGGAACAACCTGAACACTCTAGGATCGTATCCCTTTGTCGCAAGGATCGGATTTATAAGCAAGTATTCGTACAAACGCTCGTGTCGCTTGCAGAGAGGTCGAGTGATCGATACATGGGTGTCTCAGAACTCGCTGTTTCCGTTCCTATGTCGTTGATGATTAACGTTGATGGACTGACTGGTTTTTCCGCTAAGAACGTTTGCCTCGAGATTTAAAAATTTCTGAGACACCGGCACTCTTTGCCGCAGCCATCTTTGATGTCAGAGAAATGAGGAAATACACGTTCCAAAAATTCTTGCAAAATTCTTAGAAATTAAAAGATGTATCCATAAAATGACACTTGCAATCGATCGAGCAGATGTGTAAAACAGTCCAAACACTTTTCTTTTGTTCTAGCAATCGCTAAATAACTATAAAATTAACATGACGGAATCATAAGATATATATATTACGCGCTACGTTAATTTTACAATTACTTATTGATTATTAAAGCAAAAAGAAAGTATTTTAAAAGTGTGTTTAATCGGTTGCAAGTATAATTTTTGAAATATATCTTTTTATTTCGACGTACTTTGTAGTAATTCTGAGTATGCATTTCTTCGTTTCGGACGTCATCCATCGAGAGTTCCACGGCGAGTAGTCTTGCGCAAATTAATCGCCATGGATGTTCGGCTGAGATTTGTAATTTTTGAAGAATTTTTTTATCACAATCACTGAAAACGCGTGGCTTCTGCGACACCGTGTATACAGCGAATTACACTCAACCTCGTCTCTGGTTAATACTCGAGAGCACTGGCTAGATCTGCCTTTGTTAAACATGCGCTTCCTGAGAACGTTTAGCCAAAAACTCGCTTTCAGATATGTTAACTGGTGAAACGAAATACTCGTGCAATGGCGTGATTATTAGTGAGCGTACAGTATTAACTACAGCTACATGCGCACTCGCGAAATCGGAGAGATACAAATTGTACGTATATACAAGTACATAACGGTATAACAGTCGAAAAACAGTATATAACGAATGATCTCGTTGCTATGGATTTTCGATTGTACAACAGTCTCGCGTCGATCAGTTTTGGCATGCAACAATTACGGCAATTCGTTCCGTTCGTGTTTAGATGCTCTGTGCTTGTCGGTGAATATAATACAGAGTCTGATCCGGATTGCAATGAGTTATTTTGCGGGCGCGAAACCAGTAGCCACGACATATCGTACGTGATCAAACATCCTGGCTACGACGCTGCGACTTTCTCCAACAACGTAGCCTTGCTTCGCCTAAAGAAGACCATCGACTTCACGGGTACGTACAAAGTTCCTTAATACATAATATGTACACTCGAAGAACGACAGTTCGCTTCGAAAGAAAGGAGTGAGAGAGAGAGAAATAGAGAGGAGAAGAGGGAAGCTTGTTCTGGTTACCTCTCAATGAAATATGCAATACATCCGGTCTTCAGCCACAGCGCAACCTATATGCTTCATACCGGAGGACAGATACGTTAGCTTGGGAAGTACATGCACTGTCGTCGGATGGGGAAGACTGTCCGGTCAGAAAGGTATCGTATCCGATCGAAACAAAACTACCGAAGCGTAAACTGTATTAAGCGTAAAAAAGTGTGGAGATGTTTAGTATAACGTCCATATGCTGCGACCCTGTTGTAGCGCAGCCAACGACGCAACAGTCATTACAGCTAAAACTCGTACCTAAGCAGCAGTGCTCGGACTACCTGAACCAAGGTTTGTCCGTCGAATTATGCGCCACAGGAAGCTGCGAACCCTGCTCCGGGTACAGCGGCAGTCCTATGTTGTACAAATATGCGGACACATATTTCCTGGTAAGTCACGAGCACGAAACATGTACACTACGACGAGCGTGACTCGCACGATCGTGTGTGTGTGTAATGTTTGACTTTCTTTTTATCTGTTTGCTTGCTTGCTTGCTTTCGTCAGGTCGGAATCCTATCATATGGGTCTAGCTGTGACTCGACGACCACCGTTTTCCCGTCTGCATTTGTGAACGTACAGAGGTACACAAAGTGGATCTTAGAGAATTACTGAGGCCACGAGAGAACGCGAGCCGTTCTCACGAGTTCAAAGACACCCACGAGTGGTGTCAAACGACCGAGATACTATTTGCATCTTCACGAGTTTCTATTTTTTTCTCACTCAACTTTTCTCAGAAGATAATGTATTATTTTTGTTTAAATATATTCAAATATTTGCCGCGCGTCATTTCCTTAGCCTCTTCTAGACCCAGCTGATAAGCTAAATCGTGCAGTCTTTTCACTTCCGAGATAAGCCCGGTCATTGACAAATTACCCAGCTCTGCAAGAAAATATTTTACGGTATTTAGCGACATAGCATGAGAAGTCGTACGTTAATACACATCAACTCACGGGCCAAGTGCGACATGTCCTCAGGCTGCACGTCCCAGGTACACTGCTCTGTCTGCGGTGAATTTTGAGCGACGAACTCGTGCACACCTGGAACTTCATCACTCGCTAACATATACAGTATATTGTGTATGTTGCTTTGAGGAGATCTTTGAAAAAAATCTACTCACTTTGTTCAGGCCATAAGTCAGGTGATGCTCGGTCCAATTTCTCCAAGCTCATCAAGTTATCGTCCACACATGACAGATCTGTAAAACAGAAATCTATTGTTACCTTCTATTTTATTGTTATATTATCACAAAATATTCATTGTTTTGTTATACTACACAATACTTTACACAAATTATGATAGATATTTTCAAAGTTACTTAAATCAGATATAATAAAGTTGAGCGTTGCACAAGTAAATTCTGACAATATTTTCCACAAAAAAGTAAAGTATAACTTTTTATATTTTTAATATATAAGGTCAAAATACTAATGCCTGGACACGTATTTAATCATGAATACTTTTGTTTTGGTCTTTAAATATAAATATATTTAAACTCTCAACATAAAATAAGTATATACACATACTGAATATATACATATACATATACACATATATATATATATATATATATTCCATATTTCAATATTCATATTTAAAGACCAAAATAATAAGAAAGTCCAGAGATAAGTATGTACCTAGGTACTTTTACTGTACAAAGAATCTGCGATGCACCGCATATAGAGATGCTGCCAGAGCTTTTGTACTGTTTTTCATTTGCAAAGCTCCAAACTTACCAGTCTGATCCGTTGTTTCGTCGGTGGCCATAATGTTCTTGTAAATCAACAATTCAAGCTATTCTACTGGAAAAGAACCTCCGCGGTCGACTAATACACAAATCACGGCGAGGTGACGGCTGATGACGTAACAGGACACTTCAGCTCCACAAGATTCTAATTTCCTCTACTGCGAAGAAGAATTCAACACTCGAGCGAGACGCCGTTTAACGCTACATATCGTTCTCTCCAACTGTATGTTTTCTGCGCAATTCCTTGGTTAATTCGATCTGCTGCTGCAGGATATAGGCATTTTCCGCTTTCCGACGCTCTCGACGTTCAATGTCCCGCACAACACCCAAATGAAGTTGCTGCCTGCAACAACACACGCACATAACCCAACCGTCGAATATTTTGGTTTTCGTGACGAGTCTACCTGTCGTACGACTGCTTGTAATGCACGTAGCCTATTATTCCGATGGACACGACGCAACACAAGCTGAAAGTGGCTTTGGCCGCTATCGACATTCTTTCTACCCTGAGAACCGCGATCGCTCACGCCGCAAAGTTGTCACACGTGGTCGCGCAAGCACGCTGAAACAATCGATTATAATCGATTCGCGCGAAGCGAAAGCACGTGTCATTACTCGAATTTGGCCGATTTGGACTAATAGCAAGGTAAATAATGAATTACACAGTGTTTCAAATTTCAAATGCAATTTTGGACATTTTTATCGGCGCGAGAATAAGTGTAGTCGATCCGCAGGGCTGCGTTCCAAAACTCTATTCAACGGGTAGGAAGTATTTCATTGATCAATAAGAACAAAGATAACTAGGATTTCTTTATCATAATTGGTCAATTAAATGTACTCTACCCATCGAGAAGAATTTAGGAACGCAGCCTAAAATGAGCGCTCCGTAAGTTTTGCATTTGATTGGTATATTTGTTTGAACTTAAAGATATACGCCAATCAGATATAAGAGGTTACTGAGTGCTCAGTAGTATCGAATGCATCCGAGTTCGATATACCTATGATTCTAAAAGTGCCATTACATGAAGCGCGGAAACGCGGAAGACAAAATCTTACTAGATCCGCTACGCGTTTCGCGTCTGTTTGATTGCCTTATATTGCATGAGGCATATTTTGAGCGGAAAGCGGTATGGGGAATTATAAAATATTAATTTTTAACGATATTTATTAATTAAAATGCTTGTATTCAACAGATAAGCTGAAAAGATAAACATATTAGTAAAAATTGCAGTAAATTAAGTTAATACAATTTAAAAAAATGAATACAGAGAGTCAATTCTGTATCTCGAAACGAAGTAAAAATTACAAAAGTGAGCACATTCACTAGGCACTGACCAATGAAATTACGAATATTCTAGTATATTTGCTCACTTTTGTAATTTTCACTTCGTTTCGAGATACAGAATCGACTTCCAGATGTTTATTTATTACTAAACCGTTCCGCTTTTCCGTGCAAATTGTGCTCCACGTAATATAAAGGATCGTCTATAATAGCTGTAAGAATATGGCTGTAAGGCTGTAACGTGAGCTGTCAGCGAATGAAAATAATTCATTTCGTGTCTTACAACCTTAGGGCTATCGCACACAAATTGACATAACTGCATATGCATAGCATAAGACCGTATGTACCAATGAGCATCGAGTATTAAGTCGCCATATTGGTGTTCGATGCTTAATATTCGATGCTCATTGGTCCATACGATCTTATTCTATGCATATGCAGTTATGTCAATTTGTGTGCGATAGCCCTTACAGGCATATTCTTACAGAAATTGTAGACGAGCCTTAAGGAGAAGTAAAGTCGCGGAACAAGCACGGAAAAATTCATTGTCACAAGTTGTCACAAGTTATCACAAGTTGTTCAACCTAACTGCCGTTACATTAAGACGTGTTCAAACGTTCCTGATATTTTTTTGGAATTCATACCTTGGTACCTTGGATGAAAAGACAATAGAGAAAGTTTTGGGCCTTCCGTTTTTTCAACGTATGTATGGAAAGAAATGATTCAATTCGCGGAACGCGGAAATCTAGTAAAATTTTGTCTTCCGCGTTTCCGCGTTCCGTGCTTCATGTAATGGCATCCTTATGGCTCCTGCACACAGGACGCGGTAATGCTTGTCGCGCGGCGGAAGTCCGCGCGACAGCCAATCAATACGCTGCTTTCCGTAATAACCTTCTAGCTCTTACGGAAAAACAACATATTGATTAACTATTGCGCGGACTTCTGCCGCGCAGCAAGCATTTCCGCGTCCTGTGTGCAGGAGCCATTAAGCTGATATTCACGTGTCGTACGACAAGCTTTTTGGTTACGTTCATTGGTTGACAAACAGAGAACCTAGAAATACTCTTATACTAATATTCGCCAGTCAATAAACGTATCCGAAAAGCTTGTACGACACGTGAAATAGCACCCTTATACAAGATTCACAGCGCGTCCGATGTCGACGTACGACATCCGATATCCAATAGGAGAACAGCTTTCTAATATAGAATTCAATTCTCCATTAAAAAGCTATTATTTTATTGGATATCGGATGTCGTACGTCGGACGCAGTGAGAATCCTGCGTTATCACTGTTCCGACAAGAGAGTGCATCTATATCGTGACAGCCATATGAACGTCTACAAGTTATTCGTTCCACGTCGAAAATGTGTGCTAGTCAAGTGTATGTAATTGTTGTGATTACAGTTTGATCAGAATATCCTATAAATTTGTCGTTTCCGCACAAGCGCAAACATCAAGACGTATATTCGGGATATAAGCATAAAAGAATCCAATAAACTAGTCCAGCAAGACATTGTGTGATCTTTCTGCTTTTGTTTTTGCAAACAGGTTAGTTCATAGTGACGTAATATCGAGAGGAAACGATGTGCATGCTTCAATTGTAATGGCATGTTATATTTTTCAACAGTATAGCAGTATCCGTGAAGTCGCATACGTCCAAAAGAGACAATGGTATTGGTTGCCTCTGAAATCTTTGTGAAAACACATATCTTGTTTAATTGTGTGGTCGATCGCATGTGTGGCTTAAAATATCGCATTACATCTTCCTCATAATTTCTATAATTTGTTTATATAGTTATCTGTATACCAGCTTTTTTGTTTTGTGTTCCAATAGCTTCCAATACATTATATTATTACCAAGTTTTATGGAGAGAGATTGAAGAAATTGTTTTCTGTTTTTTATATGATACAGACTGATTGCAACTAATGTGTTACTTCCTTTATCATTTCCAGGATCAGGTTAAGGACGATGTTATTCTCAGCAAAAAATTGTCATACCTATTGCGTCACGGTGCTGTAAAAAAAGATCTGATTATCAAACCCAATGGTTTTGTTATTGTAGAAGAATTATTGAAAAAATCATTGTCTAGTTATACCATCGATGACATCAAGAGAGTGGTGAAGAATAATAACAAACAAAGATTTACTCTTAATGTTGCTGATGGTATCTTAGAGATTAAAGCTAATCAAGGTCACTCCCTGAGCGGCATAACTGAGCTGAGTTTAAAAGTACTTGAGTCTGTAGAATCAGATATAATACACGGTACTTATTTTAAGCACTGGTCAAAAATAAAGACTGAAGGTCTGTCTCGTATGAGAAGAAATCATATTCATTTTGCTAAAGGACTTAATTTTGTCAGTGGGTTACGCAGAACTGCAGAAATCTATATTTATATCGACTTTGATAAGGCTAAGAAAGATGGTTTGATATTTCTTGAGTCGGAAAATGGTGTTATTCTCTGTGCTGGAAATTCACGAGGATTTATTGAGACGAAATATTTTTTGAAAGTGACTAGTAAAGATGGTCGTGCATTGAATCTTAATGAGAAATAATGATTCTGGTTTTTCTCTTATTTCTTTAGCATTGAAGAACTGATATTATTCACAAGGTCTGACCAAAATACGATAAAACGTGAATTATAATTTTAGTAGTCTAGTACAGCTATTAAGTGATTCAATAATGAATGCTGGAGTGTCCATGGAATCTGTTGAATTCACGAACGAACAAGTCGCTACGAGCTCGAATCATCATGATGCAAAGTCGGAGGAAGAGCCGTTTTATCACCCGGAAAGGTCACTTTGTGTTTGCCCTTTGCCAAAGTCCATATCACGGCAAGAATTGGTATATTTCCTGCATCAATTCGGGCCAGTTAAGAAAGAACGATTTAGACGCAAATCTTTCATCATCGAATATTCTAATAGGTAATTAATAGTAGTAGCCCTTACAATCCGAGCAGCTCTCCGGGTGGCTTCTACAATCTTTGAACTAAAATTTTCTCTAAACATGAAAAGGTAAATTAAGAAACATATGATCTCCACCACACCACTATAGTGATTTTCTGGATCATAAGCGATATATAAAATAATAAATAAACTTTAAAATCTTATTTTTTAGTAAAACGTTTTAAAAGTTTGTATGATGCGAAAATATATTTGCGTATTTTTTTTAAATTTTATATATATATAAAATATATAAAAAAATATATATATATATATATAATATATAAATATATATAAAATATATAAATTAGATATTTTTAAAAAATTTTTATATTTTTTATATTTTTTTTCTAATTTGTGTTGAAAAATGTATATAGTAGTGGTAATAATAAGAATTGTATTTTATGAAATTGCGGCCGCACCACTATAATAGCTTCTTGGATTGTAAAGATTAATAAAGTATATATGTATTTACAACAAGTTTTTTCAGTACGGATGTTGACGATATATTCATCATAAGTTAGGTGCATATTGTCTGCTAAAATGAGTAATGTTACAGCAAACCTATCGATGTGTTGATGAGTAAGACGTACTGGCTGCAACGCGAAAAATTATGTCTGCAAAGAAAAATCGATTATGGCAAAGGTACAGCACAAATTCATATCATATTATCACGAGCTATTTTCCATTATTTTCCTGTAGAAAAATTCTACGACATACGTTTAATTACTGTCGTTTGAACATTTCATAGAGGGAAGTCCAAAGAACAAAAAGAAGTATTCACAAGCACAGACGGAAGCAGCCAATAAGGCGGCGGAAAATGTAGATCCGATCAGTTACAGCCGTATAAATCATGTCTTTGAGAACAAGGTGGCGTTCGACGAGGAATTGGCGGCGCTTTTGAATGAAATACAACTCAGTGATGTCGAATTGATGGGCAGATACAAAGTTATATGCCCTCATTTGAACGACATATTCAAATCGATCTTCCCGGAGTGTCAAACCTTCAGCTTCGGCTCCACCGTAGCAGGATTGAGTTTTAAGGAATGCGACTTGGATATCTACATGTATCTCGGCAAAATCGGTAAGGAGAATCTTTTTCTTGTTATATCATCGTCATTTACATCGATGGCATTGCACATTTGATGAGCGACGTTCTCTCCTTTCTTCTCGTTGCAGGTGTACCGCCTTTCTTCACTCAGCCAAACTTACCGCAACAGGTGATGACAACGGTAATCTTCAGGAAAGTGAGAAAAGTCATGTATAGCATGAAGTTCATCTTCGCCGACATTATAGCAATCCCCAAAGCTAAAACACCAATTATAAAGTTCCGTTATCTGCCGACCAACGTCTCCTGCGACATTTCCTTCAAGAACGGCCTAGGTGTCTACAAGAGCCAATTCCTGAAGTACTGTGCGTTACGCGACATCCGACTGAAGCCGCTAATGTTGCTGATCAAATACTGGGCGAAACATTTCGGAATCTCAGGTGGCGGAAAAATCTCGAATTACGGTTTAGTATGTCTGGTGATCTTTTATCTTCAGCAAGTCGACCTCCTGCCACCGTTGCTAGAGCTGCAAAAGAACTGTATACCGCTGATCATAAACGGCTGGCAGGTAAACTTTAACGAGGAGACTCCGCTGCCACCTAGCAGCAATAACAACAGTATCCCGAAATTGTTTCACGAATTCTTCTCCTTCTATGCCAACTTTGATTTTTTCGCGTGCATCTTGTGCCTGTTGGATGGTAACGTGTACGCAGCGCGCGATTTTGCGCATCCGTCCGAGCTGCCCAATTACATGCAAAGATACCAAAACTTCGTTATAGAGAATAACAACAGGAAATTGGACGTTGAAAGACCGATGTGCGTTCAAGATCCGTTCGAGCTCGACCAGAACACAACCGCGATCACGCCCGAGCGCGTTCGAATCGCGTTCCAGCGTTGCTGTGCGTTCACTGTCGAGATCTGCAAGACCGCCAGCGAGGACAATTACAACAATTTGCTGAAGATGCTGTTCAATGCGACGCCTCCGAACTTGATACCGCCGAAGAAGAAGAAGAAGACGTACAAGAGCGTGATAACCGCTGGGCGATTCGTCAAGGCTGGGCTACCGGCGAATTTCGAGGAGTGCGAGGACATCGTCGATAAGGAAAAGTACATGAAGGAGAACTGGTACCACGTGGTCTTCAATCTCATCAGGGATATTTACGAGATGGTCTTCAAGCTGCAGGTCGAGGTGATTCTCGACCACGAGACGGAACAGAAGAAGATCCAGGCGTTGTCGCGCGCGCACACCGAGAGCCACCACAAGATCACGTTTCATTGCACCGGCAACAAATGCGTGTGGAGAAACAGGAAGAAGAATAACAGGACGTTCCTGGACGTGCAGCTGAGTGCTCTGGAGAAGGAAGCAATCGTGTCGGACAGAGTATTGGAGCAACTGCAGAATCAGCAGAACGACGACGCTGCCAGTACACAGTTGAATTTCACCTGCACGCTGGAAAAAGCGGACTCAGTGGCAGTGATGATAACATTAAACGACGAGAGTAACAATAGCAGGAGCGTTTTCCGACAATTTGAGTGTTTCGCGGATAGCATAATGGCGAAGATCATTGAGAAGACGTTGCTGCACATGTTGCAATTTCACAAGACGTACAGCCAATTGTTACAAAATAGACAGCCATGATGATTCTAAGGACACATTATGTCCAATTTCTCCTATAATGTGTACGGATTCAAAGTTTAATAGCAATATATGTACGTATGTTGCTCGATTAAAAAACAGCTTAAGAGACATTGTAACATAACACTTAAATATGACGAATTAAATTATCTTCAAAGATAATTCTTTGAGATCTCAAAGGCGTGTATGATGCAAGTTGGCATTACAGATCAGGGATTTGATAATCTCTGAAGCTACGCATAATACTATTAGATTTCTATTTTCTACATCCACATTAGATAGAATATGCAGTAGATGAAAAGGTTAAAATATCTATTTATTGTAAAATTAGAGATAATTTTAACTCTTGAAGAAAGAAAAATAATAGATGAAAGGTGGTTCTACAAAGTGCTTTAGTTGATGTATATCACTCTTGCAATACTAAAGTGTATTTTTGCAAGACTATCACAATTCTCATAAGCATCCTGTACATATACGAGGATATCTGTGTAACGTATTATTCTCTCTTCACGTACGGTCGCGTGTTACTTCCAAACGCGACTATAACTGAATTATGGAAGAAATAAAAGCTTTTTGTAAAAATGTGAAGTATATTCGTATATAAAAACCAGACGTGGATCTGTCTCCGATTCATCTATTTTACATTTATTTGTATCTAGACAAGTTTCGAATACGATGAAATAGCTTGTGGAGGTATACTGTTTGAAAATGCATTACTATGTACTAACAATAAAAATCAATTATTGCTATTAAGTAAATTAATCATTGTTGTGTTGGATTATTTAAAGATAAATCTGATTCGTACCGCGTCGCACTTTGTTAGAAGTTCGACTGGGTGTTGAGTCGAATCTTCGGTTAGTATAGTAACGACTCGTAGCGGAGACTTTAGAACTAATTTCCAACATCACTTATAAGAATAACAGGTCTAACAATTCCATAAACCTCTTATTGAACTGGAAATATAAGGGCCGATTGTTCCAACTTCTTCGTAAGCTACCTAATAGTTAAATTATGTGTCTACCTTTGTCGAATTTGAAGAAAAAACGAAGACAGAAACATAATTTAACTATCAATTAATTTACCAAGAAGTTGGAACAACCGGTTCTTATGCCCAATTTCTTCACCTCTGGTTAACTTTATCTGCCAGTTATTCTATTGAAATTAACCAATCATACTTATGGTTGGCAAGAATTAACCAATCACGGTTGATATTTAACCGACAGATAAATTTAACTAAAGATGAAGAAATTGAGCATTAGTGATCTAACGCCCGTATTTCAGATCGTATTCGAACACTTTTGTGATCCTCAAATGGAAACAACTTTGAAGTACAAGGGCTGTATGATAAGTACCCATTTTAGGGAAGGAAACGCATTTAAAAAAAATTTTTTTACTTATTTTTCAACATAGTCTCCTTTCAGCTCAATACATTTAATCCAGCGATATTCCAACGTTTTTATACCATCAAAAAAATATGATTTGTCGAACTTCGCAAAATAGGCCTCTGTTTCGTCGATGACTTCCTCGTTTGACATGAACCGCTTTCCGTCAAGCCATTTTTTCATGTTTGGAAATAAATAGAAATCGCAGGGGGCCAAATCTGGAGAACAGGGTGGATGAGGCAGCAATTCGTAGCGTAATTCGACCAGTTTTGCTGTGGCGATTGCGGACGAATGAGCTGGTGCGTTATCATGATGAAAGAGCACTTTTTTCTTCGCCAAATAGGGCCGTTTTCTCTTCAATTCAGCGTCGAATCGGCCCAATAAATCAGCATAGTACTGCTCAGTGATTGTCCTTCCCTCCTCCAAATAGTCGGTGAAAATGATGCCTTGCGAATCCCAAAAAACGATGACCATGATCTTTCTGGCCGATGGAACTGTTTTTGCCTTTTTTGGAGCAAGTTTGCCGGGTGAAGTCCACTGTTTTGAATGTTCTTTCGTTTCTGGCGTGTAGTGATGGACCCATGTTTCGTCAACAGTGACGAAACGCCGCAGAAACTCTTTCGGATTGCGCTTAAACATGTCCAAACAGTGCTCTGAAGTTGTCATGCGATTCCGTTTTTGTTCCACTGTGAGCAAACGCGGCACCCATCTCGCTGATAGCTTTCTCATGCCTAATTTTTCGTGTAGGATATTTTGTACGCGTTCAATTGAGATATTTACAATGTCAGCAATCTCTCTGATATTCATCCGGCGGTCTGCTAATACGATATCATGAATTTTGTTGACCATATCCTCCGTAGTCACCTCAATCGGACGACCTGGGCGCTCTTCATCAAAAACGGATGTTCGGCCACGCTTGAATTCATTAAACCAATATCTGATGGTAGTCATCGAAGGTGCATGGTTCTTATAAACGATATGCAACTTTACTTTGATTTCCTCACACGTCTTTCCATCCAAAAAAAGGAATCGAATCACTGATCGATATTGCTCTTTTTCCATGATTACAAACAAACCAAAAATTGTCTACTTTCAACAGTTATCAAAACAAAACTACTCGATAAATCTGTCTGAAATTTTGACTGATGTCGTTAAACGATGGTATACAGACTTTGAGTTGGTGACGCCATCAGTCGTTAAACACGGATACTTATCATACAGCCCTCGTAATATTGGAATTGTTAGAATAATTGACTGTTGGTCAATTTGTTTACAATTTACGACTTATACCCATTTTTAACTCTGGTCAACTTAACCGGTTGGTTATTTCAATAGAATTGACCAATAGCATTTTTTTTGTCAGAATTAACACATGTCATTGGTCAATTCTGAATAACGAAAAATGATTGGTCAATTCTGTTGGAATAAACCAGCCGGTTAAGTTAACCTATAAACTTATATAGATAGACCGATCCTTGCCGTAGGAGATAGCATGGCAACATCTATGGTGCAGTATAGCCATCTCGGTAGATTTGTCCTTTTCTTTTAGTTGCTTGGTGCGGATTAGTAGCGAATGAAACACACACATTGATCATCAATAAATGAAGACAGAATAACGTGAAATAGTGCATACGGAGAAAATATACATTAACTTAGTATAACTATTACCTTATTACAATAAACTACTTCATAAAATTTCTCCTTCACAATAAAAGTGCTTTCTCCCCCTCATTCTATGCATTCCCTTCGTTTGGTTTCATTCCCACTATTTCTACTTTAGAGTAGGACAGATCTACCCAGATGGCTATGCTGCACCGTAGATGTGCCACGCTATGAGTGCGTTCTCACGCGCGCGTCGTCCTTAGCGGACCAATTAAATCGTCCCATTTTATTTGTCGAAAGTTAGGCTATAAAATGGGACGATTTGATTGGTCTGCGATGGATGGATGATGCGACGCGTGACGCGCTAAGTGGGAAAGCACTCTATCTTCTACGGCAGGGACCGTAGCTCATTCGTTTATCTATATAAAGGGACGTTTACATTGGAAGTAAATAACAAGAAGTAGGAAGTAAGAGTAAGAAATTGACCAACCACAGTCGAATGTGAGAAGAATAATCAACTATGATTGGTCAATTTCTTATTCTTACTTCCTACTTCTTACTGCTTACTTCCAATGTAGACGTCCCTTAAGTCTATGAGTTAACCAAAATTGGTGGAAATAGGCATTAAAGCAAGGTTGTGGACCAGAGCCAAGTGGTCTATTCTTTGTAGCTAACTGCTGAACTAGTGCAATAAGTTAAAATGAGACAAATATATTTTTTCTTCCTCTAACTTATTGCACTAGTTCGGCAACGCAACTAAAAAGAACAGGCCAAAAGTTTCATTAAAATCTACAATTGATATTGAAAATTAAGCCAGCGGCACATGGTGCTTGTTTTCGTGCTAGATTGCTTGTTGGATGGAAATACTCTGTTTTGATTGTCCATCTTCAGAAAGGCACCAATCAGAACAGTGTAATTTGATCCAGCAAGCAATCCGGCATGAAAACAAGCATCGTGTGCTGCTGGCTTTAGTTTCAAAGTCTCCGCTACGAGTCGCCACTTATAGAAGAACTTATAGAAGAATCGAGGTACGAGTCAACGGTAAGTCAGTCGGACCTATATTTTGGAATAGAATTGTAGTAATTGATTTACTGCAAACGTTCCATAACAAAGTGGACTTACTTGATCCGTTTTTCAGCTACGTTTTATATACTTTTCCGCAATCTTCCAATTCCCTTCATCTCCTGCCAAATTTTGATGCCAAATTTGATTTATTTTATTTTGAATACACAAAAAGTGTAATAGTGTGTAATAGTGTGTAGGTGAGGAGAGCCGTAAGAGCTGCCGCGATTTGATGTGTTTTTCGCATCGACGGTAAACAATATCAGAAATACATTAATTCTCGTTAATTAATAAGTTTCAAAACTACAAATTGCGGATTTCGATAAAGACTATTCGGGTACGACGATGCATGTATTTTTGCCTACAATAAGTATCTGATTCAATTCTAGACAATAGTTTGTCTTAATTGCACTTTATTTTTCATCCTTTTCTCCCTTCAGATCCCAGATCTACTTCTGTCTTGCTTTAGAGAGGCAAAGACTTCGGCCGAAACTATCATGGCTTAGGTTAACTTCGTTGTTGAGTAACATGGCGGGATTGATGGAGAGAGAGAGAGTAACCTTCACAGGATCACGTTCTGTCGTCTCAGCATATTATTTTAGCAATGTATTTGGTATTATGGCGATATACCAACGTGCCATTGTTTAATTTCATTTTTAATTAATATTTGATTATTGATATAGATTGTTGGTTGCAAGATAATCGCGTTAAAAACTGCGGAGTTACTCTTTGCTGTAATGCTGTGAATAATCGACGAAGTTTGGATATTTTGTTGGTTGAGATGGTCGTTATCTTAATTTAACGATAAAGGACAGACTTGAGAAAAGAGAATTCTCCCGTTTTTTAATTGGTATCAAACATTATATTTTATTCTGTACTGTGCTTTAGTTGAGTGACTATTGCAGCAAGTTTTGCTGTTTTCATTATTCTCAGGTTGAATTGATTGATTTACATGAGATTAAACGTTAAATTTCAGATCTTAACAATAAATTGGAACTCTTGCACACTTTGTTGAATATATACTAGAGATAAACTGGTTGTAGTATTGTGCTGCGTTGAACCACGATTAGCTTCTCTAGCCACAACAAAAAGAAAGCAATCTTATATCTCAAAGCATTTATTATGTACTATATTTTGATTCAGTAAACTAGCTGTAAAGAAACAAACATATGGGAGATAGTTACATTTTATGCAGCGTTGAAAAGTTGTAGTCGAGACAGTTGATTGCATTCTCTCGATTACATCAAACTGTAGTTGCAACTTGGTGAACAATATGAGTAACGCAAGTAATACAGAAGAACAAGTGAAAGATGAGCAAGATGAGAAGATGGAGACTACCTGCAAGATATATGTAAAGCAGCCTCACGAGATACTGAAGCAGTCTTCATTAAAAAGCATCAATGACGACGTGCAACGTGCAATCGAAGGCCTCAAGGAAATACCAGACGAAGAACTGCAAGGGTTTCTCGATGACGAATCTTTCATGGAAGGATTGGACGTTGTAGATGCATGGGAAGGTGATGAAGACAAAAATCGCGAAATGGAACGTGCAGCAGACTCCACAGAGCAGAAAACGAAGCCACCATCTAGGTAGTGTCATTGATTGTAAATGTTTATAACATCATATATTGTTACTTTACAGATATATAAAAATAAAGATATTGTATAGGATGTTCTCATTATACACACACGCGAGCGTGACATGCAAGATTGTGGAGAGATCACAATCGACGCTGTGTGCGTGTTGTGCTTTTGTTTACTTGGGCCAGGAGCTATTTCCTCTCTGACTCAAATGAATCTATATTAATTCCTGCTGAAGATGATCGACAGCAGGAGCCATGATTGATGGTGAGAGTGATTATAGGGAACGTCATCAGCGCGCTGCGCGCGAGCATAAGGGACCTAACAACCGCGAGAAACCGAAGAAAGAAGAGAAGAAGCGCGAGGACACTCAGCGTCGGGATCCCGCCAAGAGTACCAAGGACATCGAGCGCGATAAGATCCGGACGAAAAGGGACACAGAGAGCAAGCTACTGGCGGAGAAGGAGAAGGCGATCAAGCACCTGCTCGACTCAGACAACGTGGTGCCGCCGGGCACAGAAACCGAGGCTATCCAGAGCATCGCCGAGAGACAGAACCTGGAGCGGGCGCAGCAGCAGCAACGCGAACGCAGGAGCCGCGAACGACGCAGGAGTGTAGATCGTTACGGCAGGTCGAGCCCGTCGCGGCGTAAGAGTCACGACAGAGTCGTCAGGGTGAGTCCACATCGACGTGGCGCAGCTAGTCCGGAACGTCGCAGGAGTCCGTTCGGTAGAACAAGCGCGGAAAGGCACAGAAGCCCCGTGGGTTACAGTCCGGGCAGCAAGCGCAGGAACTCGCCGCGTTACGTCTCCGATCGTAGGAGCCCGAGTGTGACGAGTCCGGACCGACGAAGAAGTCCACGACGACTTAGCTGGGAGCGACGGTCGAGTGTGGACCGACGATGGAGCAGCGAGCGACATAGGAGACGCGACATGCACGAACGGTGAGGAGATCAATTATTCTTGAGCCTCTTGGCTACCCGCCGCGAACTGAACAAAAGCGAAGAAATGCACGCCCAAAATTGCAAAGTATGTTGAAATGAAAGAGTATATCCAAGGAATGACGCTTGCGACCTATTAAGCTCACCCCGCAAACATTACAAACACTACCCTTTTGCTTCAACAATCGATAAGTAATCGTGAAATTAACGCGATCAACTACCTATTTTTTGAACTAACTTTACCTCATTATTTTGTCGATTGTTGGAGTAAGAGGAAAGTAAATACAGCAATAATGGGCTCTACACAGATACACAATAAGATACACAGTCTCTCAGTGTAACTAGCTAATAAGAATCGACATAAGATGTGTGTGTGTGTGTGTGTAAGTTGTGAAATATATTATATATACATATAGAATCAAAATGTAAACGTTTCAGTCGATCTTGTGTAGTAGACGGTCAACATCTTCGAAAATTAATTGAACCAATCGCGCCTAGACAAATGTTTAATTGTATCCTGAGTCTAGTAATTGGAACGTGTCCTTGTATTCATGAGCCTTGACGCAATTGTTCAGATTAATTTTCAAAGATGTTGATTGTCCGTCTGCACACAACAAACTTGTGCAATTTTCTTAATTCCTACTGAAGAGGATTGCAACCTAAAACGTTTAGATTTGGATTTTGTACATGTATACGTATATAAGAATGTACATTTCACAACCTATGTTTCATGTCGGCTCTTATTGATCAATTACAAAGATTTTAGAGGAGGTGCTACTTAATCAATTACAAGTGTCATTTTGTGGATGTATTTTGTTATTTCGACGTACTTTGTGGGAATTTTAGACACGCCAAAATGGGCTCACTTTTGGCATTATAAACCAAGATAGCCGCGATGAGTAGCCAGGAGCCTTTATGTCCTTGTAAAATGGTTTCCAAGTGTACTTGCATCGCCAGTTACTGAACAACCATGTCGAATATTCCATCAGGAGAAGGCTCTCCTGGCCGGCACAATATTCGACGTCACGTTATTCAGTGCACTAGCGCGAGAATTCAATCTGATAAATTTAAATTAATAAAATCCAACATAAATTGGTTTCTTTTTGGCGAGCAACGATCACGAAGCACAAGACGATCCGCAGATCGATAGCTCGTGTTTGTACTTACCGCCGAATGTTATCCTTCTCTACTGCTGTCCCACTGTTGTCCATCATCGTCCTGCGACCGCTGTTCGCTCTAGACATTTATTCACTTGCGTCGTTACACATACAGTATAGAATATCTACTTATGATATATTCTTGTGGGAGGAAATATTTAACCTTACGTTTCTGATGTTTATTGTAACTCTATAAAGTTTAAGAAAACGTACACAGATATACATACGCTAGAGCTACATGTCAACTGATCGTTCGATATTGTGTATTGTGTAAAAAAATCAAATTATAACCTACTTGGAATTGTTAAGCCGGAGAAGCCGATCTCGCGATCGCGATCGCGATCGGAGGAGCCGCAGTACGGAACATTCGAGAAGAAGAACGAGCCGCTCGCCGATGAACCGCCGATACAGCCCCCGTCGTCGCACACGAAGCAGATCGCCGGAGAAGCGAGCGCGGAAGCGCTCGCCCTTCATCCACGAATTGGCGCGGCAACTGAGAGACGAGGCGTTGATACCAGCTGGCAGCAACGCGAACAGCAACAACGGCGGCGCATACCCACCCTCAGCGATGCTTAACGTGCCCGTGTATCAGCCAGAGGCAGCAGACGCGACGAGACAGGTCCTCGCGACCGCGACCTACATGCATCAGCCGGGCCCGCAGCCGCCGTTACCAGCGCAACCGCCGCCACCGCCACCGCCGCCGCCGTCCTCCGTCATGTCTATGCCGAGCGGCCCGCCGGGCTTCATGAACTTCGAAATGCCAGTCGTACCTATGACCTTCGAGATTCCGATGGCCCAGCAGACATTGCCCCCGGCGGATTACTCTTCCGGCCCCGTCATGTACAATCAGCCGAACGCCGCTTCCATGTCAGCGCCACCACCGCCACCCGGCATCCGCGCCTCGATGCATCCTGCGTCGGTATCCTCGCCGCAACCTGTTCCCGCACCGACGATGGATCACGGCCTATTGCCGTATAATCCGTCCCACGTGCCTCCCATTCAACAGCCGCAGTCGATCCTCCAATTCGGCATGGCAGAGGGTGACGCCGGTTTGGCGGCTGCTAACCCGTCATCCTGTGCCATGTCGGCACAGAGCTACAACGAGCACAAAACAACGTCGTACAACAACGCGCCGTATCGTCAGCCGCACGAAGAACGACTGAAGACACCCGAACCACCGGTCATCTCCAAGCCAAAAGTAATTGCCGCATAATACGTATCATAGAGTGACGAGTAACTTGGTATTATTTTTGAAGCATCAGCTTCGTTCGTTGATTTGTCTCGTTTATCGCGGTTATCATGAGCTATTTTCGTAAAGAGAGAAGGAAGAAGGAAATTAACGTGATATTCTGTGTGAATTGTTCTTGCAGCAATTTGAAAAAACCAGTTTGTCGAGTCTACTGGAAGCGTCTGTCTCGGCCAAAGGTGCGAGTATGATTTTATTCGTTTTCTCTTTTCTTTTTTGACTTGTATTTCGATTCGCATAGAATCGATACGGTCCTTGCTATCGTTGTTGGCCACAGGTGAAGAGCCGCGTGGCCAGACTCACATGCAAGAAATCATACTAATTTCCTATATTTTCTTTTTCATCGTGCTTCTAGATCCATCTAATATACCGGTGTTGTACCCAGGTAAGAGTCACGAAATTCTAAGTAAAATGTTTGCGATACATTACTAGAAGATTACTTAGATATAATCAGTGTATCTCTCTCTCTCATCATTTTCTAAAGAAAACCAACATTCTCTATCTGTGACTTACGATTGTGTGTGACAATTGTAAGAAGCATGACATTATACAACGTATAAGCATTACGGCATGCGTATGATTCGTGTGTTATAATACCACGCGCGTCTTTATCTTCTTTCCCCAACAATAGGATTCAATCCTGAAATAATGCGACACTGCGAACAAGCGCTATTGCAACTACCGTACGAGGACCCACGTTTAAAGATGAAGGGTCGATTTTTCTACGCTCGTGACGAAGAAGACGTGAGATACGAGACCGAGGACCACGGCTCGAACTCGATACTGCTGCAGAAGAGCAAAACGAAGATATACTGGGAGGAGAACATGGAACAGCCAGCACCGATCGCGAAGTCGACCACTCAAACGCACCAGAAAATCTGTCAGACGGACGAAGTGGAGATGCAAACGAAGGGTGTGCAGGTGCACATTGTCTCCATGCTCCATTGCGAGACGCAGGTTTATCCGCATGATTTTCAGCAAGTAAACAGAGAGGAGAGGCGACCGATAATGGATCGTCTCGACTGGAGCGTGCGGGAAACGTACGACTATGCGCCCAAATTCCGCGAAGTGGACGATCTCAGACTCCACCTGAGTAACTCCTCGCAGAGGCGTTCGTGGAACCGGCAGGCCTCTCCGCCCAGAAGACTCGACACGGTCGACCACGAACACCATCTGGAGCCCGCTGATCACGGCTCCAGGAACGTGAGAAGGGACTCCCCGTTCAGAGACGGTTATCCCGGTCACAGAGTGCGCGATCACTACGGTCACGCTCGATTCTCGCCCGAGTACAGACGTTCTACGGAGCGCGACGAGTACCACGACAGAAGGAGCGAACACAGTCGCGGTGAGAGCCCGATGGAGTTGGAAGACTCTGACGAGAACGGCAACGACGACAACGGCGTAATGACGGGCCACACGTACCAGAGAGAATCCGAGTGGCACGGAAGAGGGAGAGGAATACGAGGTAAAGGTCATACTTTCAAAGGAAAGCACCCGGGGGGGAGACCGTACCGGAGTCGCGGAGGCCACCGGGGCAAGTTCTGAGGTCACTTGTCGTTAACAAAGTAATCATTCTCCGGCGGTGTTGGCCGGATTGGTTGAACTTTGTTGAACGGCCAAAGAGATTATGCTCACGTATGTCGCACATAATAGTTTTATGATTTGTCATTTATTGTGCACAGGAAAATGAAACTAGTCGCAAAAGCGGATGAGCACGAATCGCGACTTCCCCACAGTGCAAATACTTGTTCGTAGCGGACAGCTGGACGAAAGATTCAGTACAGTGCTTCGATCATTTTCAAGCGTACGAGTCGTCGATAGATACCAATTGTGCAATATCCCGACGGAGCCAGGAACCAGCTTTCCACCGAAAGAAGACCCCGCACCTGTGTGCGCACTGTGAGAGCTGCAACAGTGTCGTAATAGCATTGCAATATACAGAGCATTGTGCCACACGTACTGTCGATCACATATATCTGTACGAAATTCTGAAAAAAGAAAAACGTCTCTCGCCACACGTTTCGTCGACCACACGTGAAGATTCGCACGTGGGAAATCAGTGATGCGCGACGCATTAGCAAGTTTGTCAAAGAGAGGCTGCTTGTTGGAACTGTGTGTACAAATTTTCTGAAGAGAACGGCACGTCCGGAAGTTGTCTCGAGCGGATTCCGGCTTCTTCGTGACGAACGTGCAAACAGAGCTCACCGAATAAACGTGCACGAACACTTCGTTTCGTCGTGAAGATATTTTTATTATAGAAATAGATCGTCATTCTCTCCATGTATGAGTGCGTATGTATATGTGCGTGCGTGCGTGCGTGCGTGCGTGTGTGGATGTGCGCGCGTGCGCGCGCCGTTAGACCATGAATATCCCCATCGGCCGGATCTTGTTCTTCGTAGCCACGAGAACTCTATCTTAAGACAATTATGCGGAAAATCGCGTCACATTGTTGCGAAGGATCGCTGGGGAGATATCAGTCGGGCCGACAATTTTTTTTTTCCGAATTGCAACCAAGAGATAAGACGTCTTACACCCCTGTATATTGGTCGCCGACTGATCCGACGCGTTTGCGTGACCACCATTTGGCTGCTGCAGTGTTGTGCATTACGTAGGAATTCGTCTTCTAACGGTTGCCCGGAATACTTTTCCTTCTGCCTGATAAGTATTATCTTAGAGCGCGCGCGCGCGCGTGAAACTTATTGGGATTTCGTGTGGAGAGAGATTTTATCGCACAGTGCCATCTTATCTTGCGCGAGGCACTGAAGTAACGGTCTCGTCGCGATAATCGTTACTAGCAGTACGTCCCAAATACGTGTACTGTATTATTATCTGCAGAATGTTCTCAACCGTTCGACATTGTTTGCACGAGTCCCTCTCATCGGCTACATCGAATGATTCTTTCTTCTGATGTTTTCTTTTTTTCTTTATCGAACTCAATATTTAAAATTAATATATAAATTATGGAAACAGATGTATGAAGCTCCGAATCACTCCCACGTAGGGAATACAATGTTCCCTTGTCGGGATAATCGAAGCTTTTACAGACGATGTTATAAGTGACTTTTTTTTTTAATTCAAATATCTATGTATTGGTATTATTTTCTTGTTGCATATTTGTAGTTATATGTGCCTTTAAAGGCCTGTAGCCATTTGTTGGAGAGACAAGTTGTCTTGTCGGATATGTTTCACCAGAGTACTGTAAATATGTAATAAACCTGTAAAAAAGTTTTTACCGTCACGAGCAGTTGGAATCTTTACTCGTGTAAATTCGCGTCCTTTTATAAGTTTATTGGTTCATAGCTATATTTCTACATATACACAACAAGCAAATATCTCATTTGCTAATATTGGCTACGCAATGAATCGTTTATGGTGATTCAAGTGACTATACAGCATTTGTTCGTACCACCTAAGATTCGCATTACATATATATTGTTTCGATGACTGATATTAGAACGACTGTATCATTCAAATGACAAGAAAACTAATAAAATCTTTTTACAATTCAGCCGCATAGAGAGAAAAAAGGAAACGTCCATTCAAGAATCCATTAGTGATATGAAAAAAGAGAAAGTTCTGTACTTTGGAACTCTGCATAAATCGCGAACGCTACTCTTCGGGCGTGAATTGCGCCGCTAAATGTATCACTTTGATCTTTGAAGCGCGACGGGTTTCATTGGAAATGCTCTAACGAGCAATTTATGCCGTAATTTCAAACACGCTTTCGCTCAGTTTCGAATGATGTGCTCTCGATCTCGTCAAACGTATTATCGCGAAGTCGCCACGTGTAACTCTCATCGATCACGGCGGCTGTCGCCGGCGACAACGATAAGAAATTATGAATGAACAATAGTAGTGAAGACGTGCCGCGCGTTGTATCGAGCATCAACCATTGAATCGCATCGGCTCGATGCGAATCGATCGATCGTGATATTCGTCAATAATTGAAATCGCCGGCAGAGTCTCGGGGCGACGCACGCGAGATACCGCTCTCCCGCGAGGCCGCGCAGGCGCGCCAGAGCGGCGCCGGAGGCGCCATCGGGCGCGAATCGAGCGCGTCCGTTGTCGTCAAGCGGCGACGCGTCGCGTTGGCAGGCCTGCGGCGGCGCGACCCGCGAAGGCCGCGCCGAAGTGAGTGCGCGCGCGCGCACACGCTCTCTCGCTCTCGCTCGCTCCTCTCTCTGACGACGGCGCTCGGCGCGCGACCTCGCGGCCGAATCGCCAAGCACTCGGCATGGATCCAGCTCCATGTTCGCCCGTGAAAGCGATGCGGTGTCCCCGCGGTTAGGTGGACGTGCGATTCTCGTGTGTGCTGCGGGTACGCGCTCGCGCTGCGTTACGCGTCGTGCGAGCCGTGACGTGCGACGGTGCGCCGAGGTCCTCGTGATTGACGGTGTTGATTCGTGCGCGCTCGCGAGACAGTGCGTCGTCGGACAACCTCGTTCCGTGCGTCTCGGTGTGGCGTGGCGGCACAGCAGCAGTACCAGCAGTGCCTGTGCCAATATCGACGGCGGTATCAGCAGCAGCGGCGGGAGCAACGATCTCGACTCGCAGCAACAGCAGCAGCAGCAGCAGCAGCAGCAGCTCCTACGAGGCGTCCACCCGCGAGGACCCCTAGGAAGCCGATCACGGCTGCGGCGCGAGCTGGCGAGGGGGACTCGTCGTCGGAGCGTGTCGGCGGCAGTGGCGGCGACGGCGACGGCAGCGGCGGCTGCGGCGGCGCGTACTGCGAGGACGAGGTGAATGCACGGCGGCCGCGGTGTGTGCCAGTGCTGGTGTGCGCGCTCGTCGCCCGTGGAAACCCGCCAAAACCCGCGGCCGCGAACAACCACCGCCACTACCACCAACGGCAGCACCACCAACAACAACAACAACAACAACGACCGCGACGATATCGACATCGTCGCTCGGGATCGGAGTATCTCCTCGGGTGCCGGCAGCGACGACGACGACGGCGGCGACGGTGGTAGTAGCTACGAGAGGGAACCGAGCCTGAGCAGTGACAACAATAAAAGCGTCAGTTGCGTCGCAAACATCCGTCGTGTTACAAGTGGTGCATCACTACGACGACGACGACGTTGTTGTTGTTGTCGTCGTCGTCATCATCATCATCGTCACTATCATCAGCATCATTATCACCACCACCACCATCACCACCACCACCATTATCATTGTCGCGTGGTCGCATCGACGACGTTGTCTCGACGTATCAGTGCGTCGCGTCGATTTCTTCGCGGTGTCGCCGGTTAGTTTGGCCTGGAGTCCGAGAGAAGAGGAACAGAGGACGAGAGGAAGTTCGTTCGTGTGACAAGGACGACGACAACGGCAGCAGTGGTGGCTACTGCCCGGCTCATACGTCGCTGACGACGACGGCGGCGGCGGCGGCTGCGTTCTGTTATTATTTTGCCGCGGTGCTTTTGACCCTTCGTACCGGGCGAGTTCATTGCGGCGCTGTCGCGGGGGTGTCAGCCGGTAGTAATACATCCACCGCGCTCTCTACCGTGTATCATCCTCCTCCTCCTCCACCTCCGTCCGTCCGTGCGTCCGTAGCAGCGCCGGCGTCGACAAAACGGCCGCCTCGTGATCGAGAGGACACGATAGCGGAGGATCGGGGCGCGTCCTTAAGAAGGCCGCTCGTCGGTCTCGCGACCTCCGCGAGCGACCCCGCGAGGACATCTCTTCGGCGACGGCGGCGTCGTCGTCGTCGTCGTCGTCGTCGTGATCGTGGTCGTGGTCGCGGTCGTGACCGGGAGACGATCGGCGAAATCGCCGCGCGTGGACCACGTGATACACATCGGCGCGACAGTGACGGTCAGTCAGCAGTCGTCCGCGAGGAGCCGCGCGTCATGCGGTGCACACACCACGTTCGCCGATAAGCCGGCGCGCGTTCGTTCTTCCGTCGCGTCGTTAGTTGACCATTCGTCTAGCCGGAGGGAAAATTGAAGGGGAGTGTGCTCCGACGCCGATACAAGTACGGATACACCGCTCGCCGTTGGCTTCGGTGAAATATTCTCGCGGAGGAGACGGTGCGCGTGTGAGAAACAACAACGACGACGAGGAGAAAAGAGAGAGAGAGAGAGAGAGAGAGAGAGAGAGAGAGAGAGAGAGAGAGAGA
>NW_022639456.1:2430466-2437973 GCF_010583005.1 Odontomachus brunneus | reverse complement strand
GAGAGAGAGAGAGAGAGAGAGAGAGAGAGAGAGAGAGAGAACGAAAGAAGCGTCGACCCACCGACTGTCAAAAACGGGCGTCGCGCGACGAGGTCGTCGGCCTGCCGGAAGTCGTCCGACATTTTAGCAGTGGCAAAAGGAGCGGAGACCACGCAGGTGTCCACGTGTGAACCACTATAGTCATCGGCGACCATCAACCACCACCACCACCACCATCGTCATCGCCACCTACCACTACCTCTACCATCGGCAGCATCGCCACCACCACAGTTACACCGCCGTTACACCCACCCGCGCGCGACTTTGATCGTCGCGCCGCGGATCCGCTTCCTCGGCCGTCGTCGCGTTCCGCCGATCCCCGCGCGCGGGAGAGAGAAGGAAGGAGGAGAGACGGCGGTTACACTCGAGAGTTTCACGGCCGCGACCCGATTGCGATCGGCGAAAGGAAAGAAGGCTCGCGAGAAGAGAGCGAAGAGAGGCAGTAATCTTCGCGTGCCTACGTGCGTGTGTCGTGCGTGCGTGCGTGCGTGCGTGTGATCGGAACTCGCGCGCGTCTCTCTCCGTCGCGCCGCCGCGCGCTGTGCGCCTCGCCGTGTCGGTGGTCGCACAGTGCTTGCGCGTCGTGCCGCGCCGCGCGTGCTACTCGTCCTTCTCGTTCCTGTGTGTCGTCATCGCGCAGCGTTCTCTCCCGCGTTCGACAAAGAAAGCGCGCGAGCGCGTGCTGAACGAGCGCGCTCTCTCGTACATCCCAGTGACAGCCCACGACGCCGATAACCGCCGTTCCCTGTTTCGCCTTCAGTGCCCGTTGCGACGTGAGTTCTTCTTTCGCCGGGAAGAGTACATCCTAACAGACACACATATACATACACACACACACACACGCGCGCAGCATACACGCGTGCGTCCAGTTTTCGTTTCCCTCCGACCGTCTTCGCGATCCCTCTTCCTGGTTTCTCCCCCTGAAGTGAAGTGTTGCGACTGTTGAGCAGTGGTGAAACGTACGTGGTGCCGCGCGTTCTACGCATACATATGCATATGTATATGCACGAGTATATTCGTATCGTCATCCAGTGTTCGCGACCGTGCGGCTCGCGCGTGTGTTGAGTTTTCTTGTTTTCTTCACCGACCGGACCTACCTGCCTGCCTGCCTGTCTGTCTGCCTGCCTCCGCCCCCCTCCACGAATCAGTCTCTCTCACACAACACATACATACGTACACATACACGCACGCTCTCTCTCTCCGTTACACTCGGCCTCGCCAGCGTGTTTTCGAGTATCGTCCGCGACGACGACGACGACGAGGAGGAGAAGAAGAAGAAGCTGACGGCGAGTGCGGCAGACAAAGAGAACACGTTTCTGCACCGTGGGCGACACGCATCTCCAACGCGTATTCAAGGTACGTGCGGTGCAACGTGCGTATCGATTCACGCGAAATTTTCCGCTCGCGAAATCGCCCGCGCAGTTTTGAGGTTAGGTCGGCCGTGCGCTCAAGAGGGACGCGAAGTTGGTCCCTTCTAGCCGCGCTCGCAGTCGATACTTGAAACGAACTCGCTATCGATACTTAAAATGGAGTAGATCCGCACTTGAGACTTGGCAAAAAGAAGGAAGGAAACTGGCTAGCCAGTAAGCGGACAGGCAGGTGAGAACGATCTCGAGAGGATGCGGAGAAACTCTCGATCGAACGGTCGACAGGCGACGCGTGTCACTCGCGTTCGTCGTCGCGTCGCGCATTGTTTACGAGTTCCTTCCTTCCTTTCGCTTATTCGTCACGCACACATGCGTGCGTGCGTGTGTTTTGCGTGTGCCGTGAATATCTGAGAGCGCGCGCGAAGACACCGCGGGCAAAAAAGCTCGAGTGAAAAAATGCGAGATCGTACCGACTGAACGCTTGGCCGCCCGCCTCTTGCCGTTCGAGGCGGACCTAACCTCAAAGCTCATCGCGACAGGTACGTACGCCTCGGTCGTCCCTCTCTGTCGCTTCGCGCTGGCTTTCGCCGCGCACCCGCCGCGAGTCCCGCTTCTTCGTAGCGGCGCGCGGCCGCTGCCCGCTGGAAAACAGCTGTTTAAGCGGCGCCGCGAGCGGCGAGCTCTTGCTCTTTTTTTCGTCGCCGTGATCTCCCTCTCCCTCTTTCTCCCTCTTTTTCTCTCTCTCTCTTTCTCTCTTTCTCGCGCTCCCTGTCAGAGTCTCCGCGGAGGCGACGCGGCTTCACCTGCGAGTTTGCTTCGCAGAAACTCGTGCATAAATTCGCGAATATCAACGCGACGGGCGTTCTCTGTGCCGTGAAGCATCTGTCGACGACGGACGTGTCGGTCGCGATGTTCAATCGACTCTTGCGGCTCGTCTTTTTCGTTTCTGCAAGTCTCGCGCAAAGTTATCGCGTTATCACGAGTTAACGTAGAAACACCGTCAACTATAACATTACAGGCTCCTTCGAACTGCTTGCGGACCAATCTGAGATCGTCTCTTCTTCTCTGGATTGTGGCGCTGATACGAGCGCGAAGGAGGAGGACTAATCAGAATTAATGCGTTAGTTTGACGTTTGTGCAATTTAATGTGGTTGAGCCACAGTCTGTCTATTTGTCTGTTTAATCAGTAGTCCTTAATTCATTTCTTCCGTTCTTTATAAAGCTCGTTATTGCGTCGTGCACTCGAGCCTCGTCATCCTCGACTGAAGCGTATCAATGCGTCAATGCTGCTCCGAAATATCTCAGACGGCCCCGCACCGCCAACGCGCGCCACCTCCTCCTTCTCGGGGAGAAGAAAGAGAGAGAAAGAGAGAGGGAGGGAAGGACAGAGAGAGAGATTCCTCGGAACGGAACAGATCTCATCTTCCGCTCGTCGTCATACGTTCGCGCGAAACGAACGGTCAGGAATACAACGTGTCGGGGATGTGTTGTATAAAGCACGCTCGAAGGCGCACCGCGCGCGCTCGTCCGTCCGTCCGTCCATCCGTCCGTTCGTCCTTGCGCCGCCGCGTGTTTCGTATTATCGCGCAATCGCGCCGTTAAACCGCGAACGATAGGTAACCGGGGCGGTGTTACCGCTGCTCGCAATCGCAGCCGCCACCGCCGTCGCCGCCGCCGCCACCGCCGCCGCCGCCGCCGCCGCCGCCACCGCCGCCAAGAGAGGGCCGAGGGATGGAACGTACGCGGAAAACAAACGGGGGGAAAAATACGACGATGTAGGGCGAAATATAAAATAGAACGGCGAAATACAAACACGCGGGCGCGGTGGAAAGTGAAATATAAAATGGAACGTCGGCGGAAATAAAAATACACGATGAAAAATGGAATGTAAACTGGAGCGATGAGAGGAGCATCGAAATTCTCTCAAATGCGACCGTCTGATGACAACGATCCCCCGCGGGCCCGCGAGCCCCGAATTGACGACGGCGATACTCGGCAGATTTTAACGAACCCGCGGCTCTGACGTCGGAATAAAAATAAACACGCGCTTAATGAACCGCACGCGCGCGCACGGCGGTGGGGAATTATTATGGCTGCGAACGGGCACGCGTTCTCGCGGATGCTCCTCCACCGGCTCGGGCCGCCGCGGATCTTTGCGATCCATTAACGTGGTCAAAAGTTTTTATTGCTGCAAAAATCCTACAGGTGGCAACACCATGTAGGAGAGAGAGCAGCCGCGCAATACTCCCCGAGCCGTTGCGTCGCGCGCGCGTTTCGCATTATCGCGCAATCGTGTTATTGCGCGCGCCCGTCTCCCCCGAAAAACGAAACGGCCGAGTCGCCGGGGAAGTCCCCGGGACGTCGACGTCGACGTCGGCTGCGCTGTCGGATATCCCTCGCGAATCCGTCGGATCGTTTCTCCGCGAAAATAGATCGATTCCGCGAGGCGTGCGGTGTCGCTCTGTGCTGGAAAGAGAGAACGTTCCCTCATCTCCCGCACGTCTCGTCGTTCTCTCGCGTCTCTGCGACGCGAGACGTCGGACTCCTCGCCCTGCACAACCCGGAGCAGCAATCCCAGAACCCTAAACATGGACAAAATTTACCCGGATCGCAACTTTTCAAACGTCATCGTTCTTCAAAACACGTGCTCCCCTTTTTCGCTATAACTCTCTTCAACTTCGTTACGTCGCGAAGACATCAATGGATTCGTGTTGCTCGATATTTTCTGCATCGATTAAAGGAAAAAAGCATTGAATTTTGGTAGTTTCTGCGGATGTTGCGTGCAAGTGAACATGCGTTAGGTAAAATTTATTCATGTCTAGAGTTTTACGTGACTTTTTGATGCTTCTAGGGTTAATAACAAATCCGTGCTTTGTTATTTATTTTATTACGTAAAAAATGCAGCTGGCCTCTCTCTTTCTCAATACTATTTCTCTCTCTCTCTCTCTCTCTCTCTCTCTCTCTCTCTCTCTTCCCCTCCTTGTGGCGACGGCGGTTCTGTCGATCGCGCGCGCGATGTATTTTCAGCCATCGATCTCCTCCGTCCACGTGTACGTGCATGGCTTTCCGAAATAACATCCTAATTTTGGTGCGGCGACGTTATTATCAGTTTGATATTAAATTACGTGCATCGAATCAATAACTCCCGTACCGAACGAGTGGACGCATCGCGCGTGATTACGACAGTAGCGGGTCTTTCTCTCTTTTTTTCTCTGTGTTTCTTTTTTCTTTCTTTTTCCTTTTTCGCAAATTGCCGAGGAGGAAGGCCTACCCCGGTTGACAGAAGGGAGGGATTCGTCCTCCTCCTCGCGCGCGACGAGGAAGAGGAGGCTCGTCGCGGTAGCATTCATTGTCAGATTTCCACCTTATTGATTCGGTACGACTTTCGACGACGCGCCGGGACGCTAATAATGCCGTGTTCCCTGAAACAACGTTGAGTCACGGCGCTTACGTGCCGCACTTAAAACAAGAATGTGGCACGCTCGTATTGATCACAATATGATTTCGCGTCTCCGTACGTCTTCCCGTTTCTCTGAATGACGGATTCGGAATGCAGCGCATTGTCTTCTTCGCGCGCGGCTTATAAACTAATTATAATCGCGGCGCGAATTGCATTTTTCACGCGCGGTCAGGTCGCGTCACGTGTGCGTTGCGCATGTTCCCGTTTCGTGCGCGATTCTCTTGCAAGCTTCCTACGCGCCCCGTCGATTCCATCAAATGCGTCATTATCGCGACGGTGTGACAAAACGTGAACGTGCCTCTCTTTTCATTCGTGGATCAATTCGCCTCGGGCAGGCGTGTTGGGAAGTCGGCTCGCGCGGCTCGCTCCAGCCGCGCAGATTCTTAATTCCGTCGCGATTACGTCGCGCGAAGTTCAATGGAAAAAAAATATCGGACGCCGATAAGACGCCGGTTGTGATGCAATACGCGGATAACACGTGGCGAATGAGCAGAGGAGGGCTTGCTCAACACGTACGCACAAGTGAACACACACACACACACACATGGACGTGCGCGCGCTGGGATTCAGTGTGCTGACTCTCGAAAGATGGCCGCGCGTGTTGCGATCTCTTTTTCTCTCTCTCTCTCTCTCTCCCTCTCCTTTTTTCTTTTCTTCTTTCTTTCTTTTCCACGCGACGCCTGCTTAATCAGCGCCGGCGCGTTTCCTTATCGTTTGGAGTGTGTACCGTGACTGATTCACCCGGCTCGGCGCGATACCTAATCGTGCAATTCCACGGACTTGCCTCGCGCCGTGATTACGCTCCTTTTTCGGCGATTTCGCAACCGCGCTTTTGGGAGGAAGAGGACAGCCGGGCACGCGCGCGCGCGCCGGTATCGATGGTAGGTCAGTTACGGGCGGGCGATTTATTATCGGTCGCGGGGTTATACCCCCGGTCTGTTTTAATATTCGCCGCGCTCGCGCGGCTGAGGAGATGTTATTCGGATTTCTTTTTTCTTTTCGGAGCTTATCAGAGCGCCGGTCGCGCCTTCGTTTGCACAGAGAAAGAAATCGCGCGCTGATAAAGCGCACACGCACACGTGCCCGCGAGACGGATGCTGCTCGGCGCGATTACACCGAGTCGCATTGTCGCCCCTTCTCCCCGCCGCCCTTTTGCCGCCCCGCGGAATCTTACCGAGGCTTGGTGAGGTCGAGAAAAATTTCGCAATTCTGAAATTGGGGCGCCGGTGTGTCGGCGTCGTCTCGCGCGCGCGCGCGCGCGACAAAACGCGAAGATCGGATCGGAGCGCCCTTACAGGCTCAAACAGACTAGCCCAGCCTTTACGGCGCCACAGAGAAGCGCCACGTACGGACGGGTTGCGCGAAACACACAATAGCACCACAAACCTGTCACAAGACCGGCAGGACGCGAGGCGCAGACACAACGGCTCCATATTGCACTGAGACAATTGTGTCCCGTGCTGTTCCGGTCTCACGACAGGTTTGAGCTTTTATTTGTATAAATGACTCTGAAGCGCTTCTCTGCGTCGCCACAGACCAGCCGGTCTCTGTGCGGTTTTGTGGCGCTTCTCCGTAGCGCCACAAAATGGCTCGCTTGTTCGCGCCCTTCGACGACGATGACGACGAGCTTCCGGAAGCAGGTAGCTGAGAGGAACCTTGCGGGTTAAGGTCGGCCGGTTCACAGAGTTGCGCGCACATCTCGCTGCTTGTCCTGTTACCCTTTTGACAAAGCACGTGCTCTCACGTGGCGAGTATTCTCGTAAAATTCTGACCTTTCGGCCGTCGTCATATTCGAGGGTCAGCGAAAGGATTATTTGACCTTTCGGCCGACGCGTCTGCCGCGTCCGATTAAGAAGAAGAGAGGAACTAGCGTCCGATCAACGATTCCTTTTAATAGATTCTTTGTGTCTCTTAGTCGTCGTCTTTCACGAGGCGGGACGGGCCGCACGGGAACAAGAGGGATCGGTTAGCGTGTTCCGCTGGGAGCGCGATTATCATTGCGTTACAACGTTAATGAACACGCCATATACGTAATTCCAACTGCACGATAAATGGTGGAATCGGCGGCCCCGTGTTTACATCTGTTTTTAGCGGGGCGGTCTGGTATGACGATCGTCGCAATTAAATTTCATACATGCGAGGTAAACAAACGTCTGTTTAAAATTCCAATGGTACATACATACACGTACCATACGTACGTACGTACGTACTGCGCGCCGGTCGATTTCCGTTTCAGCGAAATTACGGCCACGAAATCTCGCGCAAACGCGATGATGCCGCGCACGGTCACGCGCTCAGAGAAATAATGATCTCTCTCTCTTTCTCTCTCTGACGGATCGTGCACAATCTACTTGGGACAACTTGCCCCCTTATATAAGATATCAAGTGATTCTGTCACCGGCTTTGAGATGAGATGCTTTCTTTTCCCTCTGAATAACAATTACCGACATTTATGTTAGATTTATACTTGAGTTATCAATGCACAAGTATGCAAAGCAAATTTCTGTATTTCTGTTATATTATCGTCATTATTATTACATCTATTCACTATGTATTTTTGTTTTTTATTTTGTATGTTATACTTTATTTCATTATACTTTTATATATATATATATATATATATATATATATATATATATAT
>NW_022639456.1:2416347-2429261 GCF_010583005.1 Odontomachus brunneus | reverse complement strand
TATATATATATATATATATATATATATATATATATATATATATATATATATATATATATATATCGTTTTCTCTCTTCGATTCCCGATCACGTCTTTGTCAAGGTGTTTCGCGCGAAGCCCGCAACAGTGCGATCCAATCGTGAGATGCGGAAAAGTCAGATATCGCAGTTATCGATATTCGCCGATTCCGAGAGCGGAATCGGTTTCCGTTTAATTGATGATCGTGCGGGGAAACAAACGGAAAAGGAAGAAGAAGAAGATAGCCGAGAGAGCAGGGCAGCGTTCATTACGGGTGGATAACACGCATTTTATGTGAAAGTGCAACATAATTGCCCCACCCGTGCCGGCGGCATCCGTCGCAATTATGTTGCACGAAATCGGGTTACGTCGATCCATGCGGCGCTCGCTCGCTCGCTCGCTCGTGGCACGAAATGAGGAAGTGAATGACGCGCGAACGAAAATGCGCAACCGCGATAAAAACGTCGCGCGCGCAATCGGAATATTCCGCTTTCTCGCAAGGAAGACTCACATTCGGCGCATTTGTACACCCTATTTCTCTCGACATCACTCCTGAGGGTCGTATCCTGGACGCATAGTGGACGCTAAATACCTGAATACTAGAAATTTATTTCGTTGTCGTTAGATTGATCCTAAAATTACTTGTCTGGTTTGTATAAGATAATGTTATCGGTCACACAATGCAACATGATAATCAAAATCTGATTAATAATAATCTTATTAATAATAAAGGTGATTAGTAATATATAGTTAGGGTATAGCATTGCTTTGTACAAACCAAAATTGATAGGGATCAACTTTGCAGTCGAGTACATTAAAAGAAAAAAATATTTGAAGAATAAAAAGCTTGTGTGATGGATAATAATAACACATTTGCTTAAGTTCCTTTTTTGTCTAGATAGAATAAACAATCACTTACATGAAGAGAAACGGGGTTTCGTATGATTTTGGAAAAATATATATTTTGTTATTTGAAAGGAATTCTTTTCAACACAAAAATCTGTATACTAGTAAACATTGCTCATTTTTAGATATTTTTTCTCAGTGTACGTCTTTCTGATTGTTGAAACCACACGCTATTTAATAATAATAATAATGATGATTTCATTTCACGGGAAAAATCCTTTAGTTACACAGTAGAATAAAATGAAATAGCGCGAGGACAAATATGAAAAGCAATAGCAAAGAAAAATCTTTCAAAAATCAAAATATTTATGCCATATATACGTATATGTATAAATGGATGAATGAATGAATAAATAAATAAATAAATATTATGAGACGTTCACACATAGGAAGCATGGAACTTGCGATCAAACGGCCAGGTCAAACGCCAAACGAGCAAGGTCTCTGACCTGTCCTCCAGTTTTGCACCCTTCCGCTTCTCGCGGCCGGGAAGCGCGGAAGGTGTCAAAGAGCCGGCGCGTCGTCAGGTCTGCAGATTCACGCGGGTGCATCGCGACGCCGACAACCCAACCCCGCGCCGAAACGAGGCTTCCTTCTCTCCGGCGCACGTCGTCGTCGTCGTCGCGTCGCGTCGTGTGAGAGCGCATCGCGTCCGCTTGCGTTCTCGCGCGTCAACGCGCGTGCATGACGCGGTCTGCGTGCCCGTACGCGGAAACGATGCGTCTAATAATAGGCGACACGTTCCACGCCGCGTTACTTATTGGCCGGCTTACTTAGCCCTGCGCCTCTATTATGAACCGCGTGTATTGCGAGGTGGTAACGCGCGCGCTAGGAGACAATGAGGGAGAGACGATGAAAGGCGAGAGAGAGAGAGAGAAAGAGAGAAAGAGAGAGAGAGAGAGAAAGGACGCCTTTATTTGGAAAATACCTTTATTTTTTACATATGTAAAATCTTCAAATAAAGTTACACAGCATTAAACGAAGATAAGTCACATATATAGTTCGAGTATACTCGAGTATATTTTATGATTTGACGAAGAGAAAAACCTGTGTTCTCATTATTCAAAAGTAGTTTTCATTAAAGAGAAGTGCAAAATATTAAATTGAGAATATGATGTTTTTAAATGTTGGAAGAAGATATATGATTATCATCAAATAATTATGTTATACTTCTTATAAGTCCGTCAAAATATTGAAATAAAATTATACTTATTCAAAACTTTAAAATTCTTCTAACAATTATATATTATTGCTTACATATGAAACGATATTGTTACATATGAAATGATATTGTTAATTTAGATATATTAGTTTTAAGTAGATAGAGAGGAATTTGGAGCATAACATACGTTTAAAAATATCATTCTCGATCGAATATTTTGCTTTCTATTAATGGAAATTATTTTTTAATAACAGGAACACGGGTTTCTCTTCGTCGAATTGTATGAAATATATTCTTGTAAGTGACTTATCTCTTCGCTTAACATCGTGTTATATCATTTGAAGACTGACTTATCAAAAACAAAGATATTTTTCAAACAAGGATGTCCTGTTCTTCTGTGTATGTGTGTTTAGAGAAAACGAAAAATAAATATAATCACGGGCATATCAATGCCTCCTATTTTGGACTCCGAACGTCGTATCAAGGTATTCGTGTGTAGCAGTCCCTCCTTCCCCTCCTCGTCGAGGACACACTAAACAGTATGAGATTTTTATTATTTAAAGTCGCGCGGTATACGGATGCGTTCAGCCCATGAACGGCAACCAAACCGGAAGTGGAAGGCGTCAATGACGCGTAGCATACAAATAGAATCTCGTCTCGAATTCTGTCCTGATAACGGATCGATTGTCGACTTGTTTCTTCTTTTATTTATTTTTTTTTCAACGTCGCCCATTTGCGCACTCCTTGTGAGAGCCGCATTCGTTCTGTGTGTGATGATTCTTCTTGGGTTCCTTCCGTCGACGACGGAGGATAAGAAGCAGCAGAAGGAGGAGAAGGAGGAGAAGGAGGAGAAGGAGGAGGTCACGTGGCGCGCGCATCGCGCGTATCGTTTGAGCCGTTAAACACGCCGCGGCCAATAATCATTAGTCACGCGTTTTCAATATCGACGTCTTAGACGAGCCCGAGGGACGGGAGGAGGAGGAAGCGGAGAAGGAGGCAAAGAGGTAGGTGGCAGGCAGGGGGTGGGTGGGAAGACGTCGTCGCCGACGTCGCGACGAGAATGTCAATGGATGGCGAGAGGAGAGAGAAGCGAACGACTTTCACGTCAGGGACAAAGTGCCGTTGTCTCCTCGCGTCTGGAAAACGAGCGCTGGAACGACAGTCGCACTCGTAAATATAAATAAATAAGATGACACCTCGGGCCGTTGCAATTTAAAGCCCGCGATCGATCGATCGGCGCCGCGCGCGCGAATGCGTTAAAAATACGAAACTCGCGTACGCGATGTCGCATCTCCTGCCGCGCCCCCTTTCTCCTTCCCCCGCTTTTCTTTCTTTCCCTCTTCTCTCCGTGCCTCTGCCTTCCTCCTTCTTTTTAAATAGCCCATCGACCACTTTGGAGCGCGCGTTAATTATGGACACTTCCACGAATGCGCGCACGCGCCCATGCGAGATCCCACACATCCGCCGAGAACTCGCGGACATACTTCGCGCTGTGGAAATTAAGTTACTCAGCAAGTTTAGCCGGCACTCTGTGTACTTATAAAGGGGAGTTTATAGCACTTTGCGCGCGCGCGCTTTATCAATGATTGAGCGTGAAATCGTTACAGTACCGGCTGGAAAACCTCGTCGTTTCGTATCGCAATGCGCGCGAACGTTTCGCCGGGTACGTAAGTAGACAGAAATAGATCGCGGAAAGTGGGCGACGGTATTATTATTAGTGGCGGCGAAGAATGTCCGGATAATAATAGCCATTAATTATGATGTACCGGACAGTCTGCCGCGTGCGTCGCATCGCAACGCGTTGCCGAGCGCGCGCGTGCTGCGCTGCGCTCTCGCGCGACCAACGTTTTATCCGCTCTGACGTAGGCGATAACGCGAAACACGTCGTCTCGCGACGCTTTATCTCCAACTCCCGCTTTTCGCTTTATCATTTTCTCCCCTCCCCTCCCCCCCATTGGAAGTCGCGCAAGACGCGCTCTCTCGCGTAACGTCGCTCGTGTATAATTTCATTAATGCGAGGGCCGCGATGATTCTCGCCCTCCATCTCTCTCTCCTTGTATAATCAACTAAAGTTCAGGCCGCATCCACTAATATCAGATCTCGCTCTTCAGACTCTGCGATCTCTCGTATTACCTACACGCCGATCCTGCGCGCCGCTCCTTTTCCTGTAAAGCTGCATATCTATGGGACCTACGTTCACTCTATTCGAAACTTCTGTCTCGTTAGACACTTCTGCGGGATAACTTCATGTGTGTGTATGTGTGATCATTTGTTTGAAAACCCTTCTGCATAACTGCAGTGCAGTGTTACATTTTATCCTTGTCTACATATAAGATTACGTTTGTTTGTTCCTTTCTTTTATGTAAATGCATTCTTTTTCTTTTCTTTTTTTCTGGTTCATTAGTTGACAATTTCATTTTATGATATTTTTTAGATTACACAACTGTAGATTTTAATCGCGTCGCGTAATGATGAAACTACGTTATTAAATTGTCAGCGAAACCGAGTCGAAATTTTAGCCCTACTTTGGACCTAAACTTTCTACCATCTGTGTATTTTGAGGGTGTGTAATACACATGGAAACTAAAATCCTACTTGAACGTCCCTATAAATGGCAGAAAACTCAACAAAATACCACTTGTAGGTTCTAAAGGGGATCTCTCGGCGAAACTGGTAGGTTAAATAGAATCGAAAGAGGTTTATACAGGCTTCAGGGTATCAAAATAGATGTTAAATAGAATATTGAGGTCGACAGTAGGATCAAAATTTCTTGACTCGAAGTCTTCTCCTTGTATACCGTCGTGCAAGTCCTCAGAGGGCATGCTCTATAGAATAAATAAACACTTCTGTCTCTCTCTCTTTCTATATATATATATATATATATATATATATATATATATATATATATATATATATATATTCTATATATATATTCTATATATATATTCTATATATATATATATATATATATATATATATGTGTGTCTTAATCTTCAACTTCAATATTTGGCTCCAGGCTTCTCTAAGAATTTTGCCCCAACGCCATTACACCTCTGTCTTAATCAACAATTCGACATCAGGCGTAGTCGAGCACTATTAAATATATCGAATGTATTGACACGGTATCGAGGTCTCGTCGTAAGCACGCGTCTCGGCGAGTCGATAGCCGCCCACAGCGGAATCGTAGATTTTCCTCGCTCAGATCGTCGATAAGGGCGAAACAGCTGTTGATGCGTGCCGGGGCTTCGCGTTTCTACCAACCGCCGTTCCGCCGCGTCAAGTGGGGAAGGGCGAAGACCACCTGGCCCAAACCTGAGCGCTTCGTTCTGTTTCTATGGAGCGCACAATGTTGCACGATCCCTCGGCGCGATCGATCGCGGCGTGCCGCGAACAAAACCTCGCCGTACGTACGCGACTACGTACATATCGGGGAACATATGGTACTCCGAGTCGCCGAGGAAGATCCGCCGTACGTTTAAATCCGTTGACTCTGAGGACCGGAGAAGCGCTACGACTGTCGCGCGTCGCCTGTCGATCGGGGACTGATAAAGCCAATCCGAAATCGCCCGGTTCGTGCGGAAACCCCTCGAGTTTTGCGTCGCTCCGTACGAGAACAGTCCCGGATTTGTGAGAACGTAATAGTGAATAATTAATGGCGTGTGCATACTATATGTATGTATATGTGTGTGTATATATATTTATATTTTTTTATACGCATATGTATACACACGTATCGCGAATCGCGCGCGAATTCGATCTCGATGTAACCTCGATTTCGTTTTTCAATAAAAATCGGAAAAGCAAGCGCATCGCGCTTGCTTTATTGCGTTTTTTCCGTCGCACAGAAAACTCCTGGTGCTCCCTTCAGGATCAACAATAGTTATTGTACCCAAACAGCATATTGAAACTTACGATTAAACTGTTTTTTTTTTCCCCCAAAACCGATACCACACCACCACGCCGGGGTAACTATAAATGCGAACCTGTTATACGGTTACTGTGACGATTGATCGAAATTCAAAATTGCTACCCGCGGTCGCAAGGCAAAGGATTGCGCGGGACGTACTTTTGTCGATGAAAATACTCGATCGTGTTTGCCGAACTTTTTTTTTCGTTCACAGCATCGAAAGGGTGCTCGCGACTCGTAACTAGAATGTCCCGAAGGGTCTCGTGTGTCTTTACGCGTTCTCGTTCGCGAAGGTTGTTAAACGTCGCGAAATTACTTCGCGGAAGATGCTCACGACGTAAAGTGTGTGTGTGTGTGTGTGTGTGTGTGCGCGCGTGCGAGAAAAAGCGACTTTCCTTTCTCCCCCTCAACGATCGACACGATTTTCCGCACGTGACTTTCGCCAATATTAAAGATTCAGTCCGGTTTACTTGCGAGCCATGCGAATCCATGCGCCCGCGCTCCACTTTGTCCGTTTGAATATTAATTTTGAATCGCGACTACGTCGACTGTCGATTGCCACCTCGACCAGTTGTAAAATTATCGATCATGAGTCGCGGATGTATGAAAGAAACGACGAAAACCGCAGAGTCTTGAGGAAATTTTGGAAATTATTCGTGAAAAATTTTCTTCGTGAATTTAACAACTCTGTTCGAGGAGGTGTTACTCCACGCACAATTCTGACAATGCTAGATCGCAAATTGCAAGATTATCATGAAGATGTAAAGCGAACGATGAAAATCAAAGGTTCTTGCGAGAATTTTGGCAATCGTCGTTCTCGAAAGGACTCCTTCTTTACGCGCAGTTAAAAAATCTCAACAATGCAAGGAGATGTAAGTAATTGTGCAAAATTTGCAAGCAAGATGTACCGGCGTGAGTCACGTGTTATTTATAATCGCCATGGCGCGATATTGTATCGATAGCGCTGCAAGTCCGTCGAGATAAGCACGCGACGCGACGCACTCGTTGCGGGGACGCACTCGCGTACAGATTACAATTTTTGTGCGAACTAATCTTGCGCGATACGTACGATCGATCGTTATCGATCACTAACGGCAACGAAATTCGCTCGAGACGTAACCTTCAAGTAACACGAAGCAAGCACTCGAGTGCCGAATTTCCCGCGGCGTCGCGATTTGTCTCGGCCCGATCTGTTTCTCGCCCACACCGGTCGCAGGTTGACGGCCTCGAAATTCCCGATCGTCCCTCGACGTGTCCCACGTTGATAGTTGCACACACACGTACACATATATACACATTTTACGTGCACGTCGACTACACTAACCGGACACTTAAATATTCCAGATAAGGGCGCGCTATCGCGATCGCCCGCATTAAAGGGCCTTTCCGCGTTGTGGGGGGTAGATCTCGTGATCGCCATTCATGCCACCGCGAGTTAGGTGTCGCGACCTTTCTCCGCGGCTTTTTGCCGTCATCTCTGCGGCATATCGCCAAAGATAGATGGATCGATCGCGATCGACCGGCCGACCAGCCGAAAACTCACTCAGCCGTCGCGTGGACGTGTCAGTCGTGGGTTTAGAATCGTGGGGACTTTAAACTCTTGTGTTTTTCCGACGATCATTTCTGACGCATTCTGTGAGCTTAATCCCTTAAGTGGTGTGTGCTTGGAAAAGTTTCGCAGTGAAATATTAAATTTCTCTTGATTCGTTTAGACTGTGGTATATTTTTTCAACTCACACGCGCAGCAAGTATAAAATTATTTCATATTCAGTTTTTCAATGTTCCTTGAACAAAATGGCAACGAAGAGAAGAGAGATCTAGATATGTGCTTATTTCTAAAAAAAAGAAAGTCACCCTCTTTGGGGGAATCGCGCAGTTATTTTAAATCATCGTTGAAGAGATTAAGAGGGAGCTTGATATAGTTTTAACGTGTTTTCCAAGTCTCTTTACGACATTAAACATCACAGTATCACACGGACATTGTAGAAGTGAACGATCCGAGAAGACAGACAGAGCAGAGAGAAAGAGAGAGAGAAGCTCGCTCGGAAATTATTGTTTACCGTGCCGGTTTGGTCACGAGCAAATGAAGCTCAAAAGGAGAGAATATAACTTGAAAACGAGAGGACAATCGCGAAGCTCGCGGTGCCCTGAACGACCGCACGTCGTGAAATCCACCACTGCGCGGGATCGGATCGATGCGCGCAAAAAGCTGACCCGATCCGCTATTTAAAGGCATATCCCAGATTTTACTACGTGACGGATTTTATTCTCGGAACTCTTAATGGGACGAATGCATGTACGGCCAACCCGCTCTCCCGGAGAAAGAATGCAATCGGGATAATAATAAGCCGCGCAACGGAGGAGAGGCTGCTTGGGCTGCCAGGGAGGCGACTCGTTGCGAGAATCCTTGAATTATTGAGGGTGTCGAGAGAGGAGAGTACGCGCGATCGAGGAGAGCATACGGGTCGTAATCGAACATCTGAGAATCGGCGCATCTGGCCGGTGGATGTTGCAACGCGTCGTCGGTGCAACAATCCGCCGCCAACGGCGGCTAGTTTCGCTCCCTCCCCCCTTCCCTCTTCGCCCTCGGTGCTGATGAACTCTCCTCCGCGTTTGCACGGATGAATTAGTTACCGCCGCCGTCGCTTTCGCGACGATTCCGGCTGGGATTTTCGACGGGTGCGCCTTCTATCGCGGAGTAACGTACTTCAGCTTCGCGTGACAATAGGCTGTTTTGCTGCTTTTTAGATTGTTAATTTATGACCAGTGGGTGCGTACCCTTCCCCCCCTCTCGTGCGCACGCCCGACGGCGTAGCGTGTACTGGGTGTCCCGCGACGAGACATTCGGATTTTACGATTGAATTCTAAGAGCGACTCTTGACGAGAGATAGATAGATAGAGAGCGAGGGAGGAAGGGAGGAAGAAAGACTGCATTTACATGGAATTCGGATAAAAGTGTCATTCGCGGTCCGCCCGCCACGATTTCGGAATTTTACGTTTATGCGCGTGTACAGTTTTATGTACACAAGTTCCGGCATGCACCGCGGAACATGATGCTCCATCAATGAATCAGGGGGAAGGGCGCGCTGGAGAGAATCTTGCCGCCGTCGAAGCCGCGGCTCCAACACGCGATCGGAATGTTCGCGCGCGCGCATATTTCCACCCGCGTGGGTGTGTGTTGGTGTGTGTCATTAACTAACATTTGCTGCATTTTGATTTCAGGTATCATCGCACCGCCCCGCCGCCGACACAGCATGAAGGCTGACAGCGACGCGAAGTGACCGGGCCCTTTCGTCCTCCCCCCCTACCCACCCACCCTCTTTCCGAAATACGCTGTGACGAGCGGAAAAACGAAGGCTGAATCCTCCGACTATATACATATATATTTAGAGAAGAAGAGAGAAAATAACGGGAAAGAACACAAGAAGCAGAGAAGGAGAGAGTGAGAGAGAAAGAGAGGACCGCAACGGATCACCGCCAAAAGCTAGTAGAATTTTAGCCGCGAAGCGTGAAAGAGCGTGAAAGAGCACACGAGCGAGATAAAAAATACATATATATATATATATATGCACATATATATATATATATATGTAGGAAAAAGAGGAAGAAGCCAGAGAGTGATATATAGGAAACATAGTGAGAGAAAGAAGAACGAGAGGAAAACCGGAATATATATATATATATATATATGTATATATATGTATATATATACATAGTTATATAAATATATATGTATATATATATGTATATAAAGGCGACTCGTGAGCGTGCGTGTAAATAAGAGCTATTTTTCGTATGAGAGCGAGAAGAGAGGAGGCGGCCTGGCCGGAGAGAGAAGCAAGGAACGACACGTTCGAGCATCCTCGATAGACGAGAGAAGATTTAAGGTGCTCCTCCTGAAGAAGAGAGCCGTCGTCGAGTGGAAGGAAAGAAGCAAAGGAAGAGGAGGAGGACGACTACGACCACGACGACGACGACGGCGACGACTACGGGGACGACGGGGACGACGCGCGGCAGAGGCAACGGTGGAACGAAAGGATACACCGTCACGGTTGTTTGGACGTTGTTTCGATGCTCTCCAGCCCGGATCGCTGGCGTTTCTCCCCTTTACAGAGGAGATACACTCGCGGAGACTGACCGGGCCGATATCCCGTAGAAATCGCCGAGAGAAAGAGAGAGAGTCCCGTTTGCCAGGCGGCCGGAAGGATACCGAAAGGGTGCCGAAGGCAGAGAGGAGAAGAAGGGTGGAAGAAGAAGGGGGTGAGAGAAAAGAGGAGAGGAGAGGAGAGGGAGAGAGAACGATCGTGCGGCATCGAGAGGACTGGCTGGCTCCATGTTGTGAGCGTCTGAGGACTGCCGAGGGCAGCAACGAAAGGGCGGGGTAGGGTGTCGCCGTTATGGAGTACGGTGGCGGGGGCGGCGGGGGACGCGGAGGCGTCCAGCCACCCTCCGCGGGGGCGAGGGGCATCGCCGGCACCGACACTACCGACGCTGCGTGGCACAAACACGAGCAGATGATGCTCATGGAGTCCAGGCACAAGCAACAATGTGAGTAAACGCACTGACTCATTTCCTACTCTTTCGTCGATTGATGCGGCGGTCGCTATTTTTGGGAAGATTATTAGTAGGACGGGTTGCCGGGGGAAGGGAAGTTGTTTCGCAGTATGCGTTGTCCGAGGGGGAAGAGAATTCGGTCTAGGAGAATCTTGACGTCTAGAGAGCGATGTGAATCGAGAAACACAATGATAACATTAATTATTATATTATATTGATTAGGAAATTGTGCTCGGTTGAACCAAATAGTAAGAATCAAGAGCGCTGAAATAGCGTTGTCATATGAATATATTCATCGCGAAAGAAATTAGAGCTCGTATTAATAGTCGTTACTTGCAGTTTGTCGCGCGTGAAATACAGATCTGAATTTAGAGTTAGATTTGAGTTTTTTATCTGAATTATGCAATATATTGATACGGGTCTAAATTCAGATTTGAGTATTAGATGAGGCAAGTTTCAAGTAACGACTATCGATACAATTTTTGAATATTGAAGAATGGTTATTATCGCGAGTAACCGATGCTTATTGCACTACATGAGCACTCGGGGAAGTGAGATGTTGTGCCGCGGCGGTCGCGAAGATCCGCGACTTCGCGGTCGAAAATTAGGCGCGGTGAGAACGGCGGAAAACAAATAACCCTTTGATCCTTTACGTTTCACGTAAGATTACCAACTGGCACTGTGATTGATCGTCCATTATCTTTCACAATTAATCGCACTTCCACGCCCGGCCTTCCCGGTCTCGGTCGTACGGCGAGAACGAGAGGAGAGCAGCGGAAGAGATCGAAGAGAGAAGAGGGAACAGTCTCTCGGTGCAGAGCGTCTCGGATCGACCGCGTTTCCCTCGAGCTGCGAATTCCTTTCGGCCAATTTCGAGTCGAATTTTCCCCTGCAGAAGCGTTGACGCGCCTTCCGATTGATGACCTCGGCGATCGGGAGCTCGTCGGGGAACAAAGTTTTCGCCGAATTGTTAACTGACTCACTGACTGACTGACGAAAGATTTATTCCTCGGACAGTCTCGCGCGCATTCGGCGCGCGCGTGCTTCAGCAGGATCCTCACTCGAACGAAATCGTAATTTCAGCCTCGGTCAACGAGATATCCGACACGGAGAATCGCGCAAAGGCCGCGAAGCGGTTGGATGACGTTCCATTAAATTTTCGATAAGAGAGAATCGACTCAAAACAGACGGACGGAGGAATCCGCGGGTCAAAGGAAACGCGCGGCCGGTGAGCAAAAAGCAACTTGCATTCGCGGTCTGATGATTCGGGAAATTGTTAATTATCGCGATAATAAGTCGGGCCTCTCTCGCCTCCCCGCGCGTCCCCGCCTGGCAGTAACAAGTAGCCGTTAAGTCGCGCGGAAGAGAGTTCCGGCTTTACGGGGATATGTGCGTATGCGCTCCGCGTGTGCATGCACACGTGTGCGTGCGCGTGCATAAATTCGATGCGCCCAGGCGTATCCGAAAATAATGGCCGAACGATCGCAGGTGGAACGGCCTGTTCTCGACGGTGGCGCGGTGGAGGGTTCGTTGCGGTATCGCCATCATGAGCGATTGTTAAATGCACAGCGTGGAGGTACAGTGGGGGTTGGTTAGGAAATTTGGCTTTTTCACGGCGCCTCGTAGACTTCTCACGACAGTGACGCAATGACAAGTGCGTTTGAATTGAAGGGAACAGAATTTCGCAAGAGTCGAATTTGGTCCCGTCAAAATGCACGCAGTTGTGTCATTGTTACATTCATTCAAGCAATCTTTTCTGCCCGCGTGCAATCAACGAGACTTTGCTTGCACGAGCAAGCGTCCGGTCGATTGAGCAAATTATACAATTGTCGCACAGAGTTCATCAGTTGATGCAATGATTTGGTCAGCAACCGATATCAATGCAACGCAAATTATTGCGCCAACGCGTAATTCGTTTAGTGGACTTTCCTTTGGACCAGGCTGACCAAAGAGTGATCCAACTGTTTCCGTCTTGCCAACATACGAGCGCACTCGCACTCCGGTGCACCGATCTCTCTCGTCGGCGCTTATTAACGCCGCTTATTAAGGACGGCACGCTCTGTTTTCCGAGTATCATTCGCGACGCTCGTCTTTCGTCGCGCGCGCTCGTTAATATCCACGAATGTGGTTGGGAGGATTCGCGTTCCGCGAAGTAGCGCGACCCCGTGGCTCTGCCACTTCTTCGGCGTGAGAACGAAGCCTGCGATCCTCGCGGGTTCTACTCGACCGCGCGACGATCAGCTCTTTCTCTCTTCCTCTGGAAACTACCGCTATTGATCGTCGCTCCAAAATACTCTTTTGTCGTGAATCATTGAACGTCGCTGATCGACGTATCTCTCTTTCTCTCTTTCCCCCCCCCCCCCCCCC
>NW_022639456.1:2415103-2416095 GCF_010583005.1 Odontomachus brunneus | reverse complement strand
CCCGGATGCGTGCGAGGAGGGAAGCGCGCGAAAAAAGTCAACGCGGAGGTAGGAAGACGAACAGGAGGAAGCCAGCGAGACCGCGCGCCCAAGAGAGGAGAAGAAGAGAGAGAAAGACAAAATGTCGCTTGGTCGAGGTGGGTGCGAGAGGTGTGACGTATTTTTAAACGGGGAGGCAGGAACCTCCCTGACCTCCTATACTTAGGCTCGAGTTGTCTTGTGACGGCGACGAGAATAGTGTTGGTCACGTTCTGTTTCTCTCTCGCCCGGCACAAGACAATCGCCCAACATTCGATTTCGGGCAGATAAACGTGCATCACCTCCTTCCGTCCTCCTCTTCGTCTATCCACCCCACCACTGTCTCCGTCTCTTCCAAGATTTTCATCTTCCGAGCGGAGATTGGAATCGGTGCGGCTCGGATTATTGCGATCCGCCGTGTCTTACGCTTAAACATTTGTCACTCAAGCGACCTCGTGCACTTGCGAATTTTGCCGAGAGACAGGAACGCGCCGGAAAGTGCGATAAATATCGGCCTCGGCGCGAGATTTTCACCGGAACGCATTTGTCTGTCTGTTTGTGTACATGTGTGTGTGTGCGCATGCGAGCCTCTCAATTTCCCGCCACGATCGCATCCCGTCTCTCCTGCGTCGATGAGATTGGCAGCGGCCCGCGCGAGAACAGCGCGGCGCGCTTTGGAGCGTCGCGACGACGACGATGACGGCGTCGACGTCGTCCCCCGGCGTCGCCGCGACGCGGCCGGTTTTTGGACCGATGCCTGATCAGCGACTCTCGGGCAATTCGAAGACTTCGGGCGGCCAGCTACCGCGACTACCGAATGACATATATATTTTCGACTTGGCATCTTCTCCTCCCTCGCGCACCGCCGCCCGTTTTTATCCCGGACCGATATCGACAGACGTTGACCCCTCGTCAGACGGAGAGCTAGCGAAAGAGAGAGAGAGAGAGAGAGAGAGAGAGAGAGAGAGAGAGAG
>NW_022639456.1:2389303-2414583 GCF_010583005.1 Odontomachus brunneus | reverse complement strand
GAGAGAGAGAGAGAGAGAGAGAGAGAGAGAGAGAGAGAGACGATGGAGAAGAGAGTCAGATCGCGCGGCAACACTTCTCGTTTCGAGTTGTCAATTAATCAGCCGCGCACTTTGATCGCTCTTATTTACGTACGTCCCGTCGCGTTTTGGCGTGTGGCTTTTTTCTCTCTATTTGTTTCTTCTCTTTAATCTCCCACACATATACTTACACGGCAAAAGTGATCTCATTTTCGAGCTCCGTGTTCGCGCAGGGAAAATTGGAAAGAGTAGACGGCGCAGCCGAAAGAGAGGAAGAGATGGGAGAAGGCAATAGATTGATCGCGGATCGAAATGAAATTGTCGATCCGAGTGAGATGTAATCCTTGATATATGAAGCAATCTCGCGATTCTAATCGATCAGCGAAAAAAATATCTGTGTCGTTCTACATGTAGATCGCCGAGGAGAACTCGAGGAAGTGATCGCGGTTCCAATAGCGTAACCGAGGTGGGAGAACGCACCCGGTGCTTGCCGCGCTTAAGTGCACCCTCTCTCAGCCTTTGCGCCCTCTCCCTTTCCTCTCCATCTTCTTGCCCCGTCGTCGCCTTTCTCCAATGTTTTTAAGTTGCAAAAGCGAGGGAGCCCCACATAATTTAGCCCTCGTCATCTGAAAGGGCTCCTTTCCCCGAGAAGAAAATTACGGCGTCGCATAAACCGGCAGATCCAAATGTATTCGTGTAAATACGAAACCGGGAAGTTCAGTTCAAACACACAATTTAAGAGAAAAGAGCAAGATTACGTTTCTCTCCCAGTGTTGTTTACCTAAAAAGATCGAATCGATCAGCGGCGTACAGTGGGATCAAATGAAATTTTATGTTTCAAAAAAGGCTGCGGAGTCTCGAACCGATTTCGATGCTCCTTTTTTTTTGTAAATGTGAACTACTAATGAAAATTAGAGCAACTTTGTCGAGCCGGATTTTTGCTTCTCTCCTTCTAAATTGGATATAAAAAAGTTAGGTTTAAAAATTCTTTGAATCAAGCAACTCCGAGATAGATGCAGAAGCTCGAAATTTGTTACTTCAAGAACCATATTTAATAAAAAGAATTGTTAACGTAATAGTAATAATTTAGTTTTATTTAACTTTGTTTACTACAAAATCAGACGCTATTTCAAATAATCACGTTTATTGAGTCAATGTAAAATTCAGTCAGACTATATCAGTATGTATGACTCTTTTCCAAGTCTACAATCAGAATTTGAATATTCAATTTCAATATCAATAATATCAGTACCTGATGTTAAATTAGATCAGACATAAAATGAGTTATTTCTACTGTGTGATTGAAAAAAATTTCTAAATCTTCCGTACATCTGACTTAGAAGAAGGAAAGCAAGAGACAAAAATCTGACTCGACTGAATTGTTCTAAATTTCGTTAACTTTTACAAGAAAGGAGAAAGAAGCACCGAAGTCGGCTCAAATTTCAGAATTGTAGCCTTTCTCGAAACATGCAATTTCGCTGGGAACCTCACTGTGCGACGGCGAATTCGTTGTTGTACCTTGCCGCAATTTATTCTCGGATAATCGCGTGCTTATTGTTTCGCGAGTTACGCACGAGCTTGTGTAATTTTATAACTCGCTTACCGATACTTTCGCGGAGCTCGTTCGCACGTTGTGCGCAACGACACGCAAATATATCGAAATCGATTGAATTTCGAACTTTGGCCCCTGCCGCTTCTCGGGTTTCCATTAATCCCGGCATTGGTTATTACCACTGCATACTACATGTGTTTGCGTGTGTGTATATTTATATATATACACACACATATTTACGACGCTCCCTTCCGCGCCTGAAACTACAGGCAGATAATATCGGCGCGTCTCGTCCGCGTCTGTTGCGCGTTCATTGTTGCGCCGGGAGAGCCGCGGCCGCAGCCGCGGTTACCTTCCACACGGCTTTGTGCCTCTTGCCTGCCGCCCCCGCTCTCGCCTCGTCTCTCCTCTCCCCTCGCCGTCGTCGTACTCTTCGTCGTACTCTTCTCCGCGGGTATAGGGAATACGGATCTGCGGAAAATACGGCGGCACGAGCTCAATTAGCCGTTGCCATTTGCGCGCGCGTCCCAAACTTCTACGCACGGCGGCGACGGTGGCGGAAGGAGGGAGGGAGGGGAGGCGTTATTTATCGCGTAATGAAGCGCGAGAAGGTCGCTAACGTCAAAGTTGGAAGAGATGGTTATCGAATAACCGATAACCACCCCCGCTTCTCCGTTTTCACCGACCTCGCTTCGACTTCACTACGATCGGGGCCCTTTTTTCCGCGGTAGAAACAATAACGACGGTTATCGTCACGGGAGCGCGAAGGTATGCGCGACGCGTCATCGTTCCTCGAGAATCAAAATCGCATCGAATTAACTTTTAGACTGCCGGTATTTTTTCATTAAAAAAGTGTTTTTTCTAAAAAAATGTATCTATATAAGTAACATACACATGACGTAGAATCTTGAAATTTGTACAAAGCCACAAAAGTGGTTTTCCCGGGAGTCTAAAGGTTAAGCAACGTCGTTCGTGGTACACCGCGAAAAATCCGCGGGAAATGTCCCGACTAAAAATTTACCTCTGTAATCCTGCTTGATCCTAATCAATTATTTAATTTGTTATTAGATTATGTGTGAGAGAAAAATATCTAAAAAAATATCCGATGGGTACTAATATAACATATTTACTTGAATCTAAATTCTTTACACGGAATAAACAATCTCTTTCATGGAAAGCTAAGATTTTAAAGGTCTCTTAAAGTTTTAAGAAAATGCATGTTTTCTCACTTGTAAGAAATGCTTTATTTTGGTACAAATAGATATGTGTAGATATTATTTTTTAGCATCCACCGAATAAACTTTTCTTATTTTTCTTAGATATTATTTTTCTCGGTGTAAAAAATGGTTGATTGATTGGGATCAACCTTTGATCATGGCATAAATTTCCAGTCTGGGAGCGCGTCGTGCTCGGTCGAAAGGAGCAATTGCGTCGCCCTTGTCAAGATAACACTCCGAGAGACCGCGACGCGAAAGTCCTCTGATTGTAGGAGAAAAATTATGCTGAAATTTATTGTGAACTCACGAGCCGTTTCGTCGATTCATTCGGCGGCGCGTTTCCTCGCCACGGCACACGACGACGGGGCGCGTCGTATTATCACGCCATGCTCGAGCAATTTGCGCGCGCGATAGAGAGAGACATTCAATTACTGTGCCCTTGTACTTGCGCCGGGGAGAGCGACAGAAATTAAACACGCACTCGATACGAATGACGTTAATAGAAAATATCGGATCCCGCGAGCTGTCTTGCCGCATAAATCAAGCGCGCGGACCGACTCGATTTTGCGGAAATGCATTCGGCAGCGTGAGCCGCTTCTCGCCAGGGGGGTTGATAACATGGCAGGGCACAGTCCGAGGGTCGATTTTCCCAATCTATTAGTATTCTCTAAATTTCTCGCAGTGAAAATCTCACTTGAAAAATAGAGTGACAACCGAGCCACTCGAATTAGAGTGACTTCTCACTCTTATAGAGTGAATTTCTTCTGTGTAGTTGAATTTCGCCTCGACAAATAAAGTGATGACCGTCACTTGAGTTGGAGTGACTTTTCACTCATACAAAATGAATCTTTGATCGTGAAAGAGTGACTGATTCGGAAACAGCGCATATACCGTTATAAGAGTTATTCCCATTAGTTTAATAGCAGTAGTTCGGCGTAGATAAGGCGAATGACTCAAGAACCAAAAGTCTCAGATTTTCAAGTCTCACTGTGGTCAGCGAATTTTTCCAAGCTATTATAAATGGAATTAATTAAATGGCACACCATTAAGAAGATTGCAATAACTAGAATCACTGGAGTGGAAATATTCACTCTTATGAAAAGTGAAATGTCAGTCCATTCAGAGTGGAAGTATATTTTCACCATCACTTGGTGTGAAATATCCACTCCTTTTGAGTGAAACCTCACTCTAAGAAATTTAAGAAGTAAGCTAATTAACAGTTCACTCGTATGTCTTTGTTTCTCCTTCAAATTAGACAAGGACAGATATACGATTTAATTGTTGGTTAGCTTACCAAGAGGTTGGAACAATCGACCGCGAGTGTTTCAGATCGCGCGCTGCGGGAATTGCGACGATCGGCTTCGCGCTCGCCAAATACGTCCCCGCAGTTTTCTTGTCACAGAAGGAAAAGAGGAGGGACATTCCCTCTGACCGGCGTCTCGCCGGTCACCGGAGGTCCGACCTTTTCCACCTGGCGGTTCGTGAGAGTCCTCGTCTCCTTTTTCCACCCATCTCCTTGAAATCCCTCGTGCGCGCGAAGGCAACGACAGCGCACGGGACAGCGCAGTGTGCGCGATTTACGGCGCTTTTCGCTCAAGATTTAACCTTTTGCACTCGTAATAAATTCCTTAACCTCCTCTTTTTGCGCAGGATGCGAGAAAGAAATAGTCGTAACTTTTAGGTTTCGTAAAACTGTGTCACGATCTTTTGGCCCTGTACCTCCTGGTCACACGAATCTTCTTGTTGTGAACGAAAAGTTTGGGCAATTAAAACAAAGTAGACAATTAAAACAATCAGTAAAAATTACAATTTAGTAAAACAGTTTACGTTCTTTCATTTCTGACAACTTCAAGTGGACATATTAGCGTGAAAGATTAAGCCTTTTAGGTTGCGCAAGATCTCACGGTCTTTTTGATGCACCTCACATGGCCTTCAGAAAGTGAACGATTAAAACGATTAACATTCTTTTTTATCCCCTGTAACTGGGGGCAGACATTCTAGTGCAGAAGGTTACCCCTTTGGTGGTGCGCGTCCCGCAGTGGGATAATCTCGCGGCGTAACAATTCCCGCTCGCGATTTTCTGTGTGTATCCCTCTTTCATTTTCTTCCTTTTTTTTTGCGCTCAAACGTTGCCTCCCGTTCGGAAATAACTTACAGGCGGAAAGGTTTCGAGCAGTTTCATATGCGCGCGCGGGTACCTACCTTTCAAACTCGATGTGCACTGATCTGAGGACCGAGCGCGCTCATAGTGAAAACTTGGGGATGCAGCGCGCGGAGAGTGCGAGTCAAGAGTAGCGACTCGCCGGATATTCTTTTCAAAGGCATTCTGCTCTCTGAATGCGCGACTGTTGTTAATAAAATTCTCAAGCGTGCGCCCATAGTCTCATTGCGTTCGACTGATATCGGATGCCGAAAAGCGAATTCCCAAGCGGGTCTCCCTGCATGCAGCAGCGACGGCACGTGGAAACCGACGCGGCGGCCAATTTCCGCGAGCCGAGGCCGATATTCCCCGCCCTTCTTTTCACCCTCCGCCGCGTCCACCCCCGCGTTGTGTGCTCGCGGACGGCTTCTTCACCGCGTCTCCCTTTTCCCTCCTCTCTCTATCTCTCACGTCCCTCTCGATTCCCCGACACTGACCTCTCTCAATTTTCAAATTACGTTGCCCTCAGCAAGGTTGCGGCCGAGAGGGAGGCTTTAAACAGTCTGTATATCCACCCCATCGCGCCGACGGAGTCCTCCCTCGCACACACGCGTGATCGCGCGCGGATTTGTGATTTTCACGTGCGCGCGAGGGCGCGCACCCTCATCAGCCGCGGGGTGCGTACGGGGTGTCCCGTTCCCGGCGAGTCATCTCTCGTCTACGGATCCCTTGGGCGATCCGGAGTCGATCTCTCATTAACCCTCCAAGGGAAGCAGACGTCCCAGCTCCGAGCGGGATATCGAAAAAGAAGGCCGCGTGACGCGCGTCGCCCACGCGCGAGCCCGTTCCAGAGTTGACGAAAAAGGAAAAGAAAAGAAGATGTCGAGTGAGGTAATCGTCGGGAGTGTGCGGCTCGCGGTGTTAGACTCGGTTTCTTTCGTAACTCGACCGCAACTTACAAATCGGAGTAAAGCACACTTGAAATCGGACGAAGAGTAAAGTTTTAATTTTTCCGCTCGCACCTCTGGAGTTGGACTCCCGGGGGCCCTTTATTTCCCGTCGACACCAATGACTTAAAAACAGCTGGCTTTTTCTTGGGTCTTTGTTTTGCGAGGCGTTTTATTGCTGACGGAAGATAACGGGCAACGTTTGCGAGAATTGTAGCGATTCCCAGTCGAAATTTGATATGAGCGCTAAACAAAAGCGGTTGACCGGACTCGCGCCCAAGAAACATTATTAGACGTAAAAATCAGTGAGGCTTGTATAAGTTTTTGACGCCGATACAAATATATCATAAATTATTTACAATCTTTGAAGATATAATTCATGCTCTCAAAGTTCACGGACCGTTATTTGGTTCAATATTTTTGGTTTGGGTCGATATCTGTTCTTATATAAATATACAACAAAAAATATCGTTCTACCTGCACACGAGCTCGAACGTCTGGATTGAGACTCCTCGTATATCAGAGTGAAGTTCTCGTTATAATTATTTTACTTTTCTCTCAAGTTAAGCTTTATACTCATCAAAAATGTAAAACTAATTTAAAACTTCGTATTACAAACCAATGTTTTCAAATCAATGTTTTCCATTAGTTTTTAACATAGATTAATGCCCACTTTAACGCAAACTCGAAAATTAGTGTCTTTCACAACTTTTACACAAGTGTGCTCATTGATCTATAACTTACGAAAAACGATTTCGATTTTCACGTCAGTCGGAAGCGCGGTGATTTCCCTTTCCCATCGGTTCTTGTTTCCAGTTGCTACGACATCTACAAGCGGGGTTATCGACTTTCGTATCGATCTGCGCTCTCGATCGACCGGCGCTTTTGCGTCACCTGTTTGTTTACGCGTGGATATCAGCGGCGTCGCGTGCCGCATTCCTCGATGTTATTTGGCGAGCGACCACGTGCGTGCATGGCAGTTATCCCCACTCCGCGCTTCAGGCAAGCGTCGCCGCGCCAATCACGAGCTCGCTGTGGCCACGCGGTCGTTCACCTCTCTTTAGAAAAGAGAAAGCAAGTATCTGTGCTCTAAGGGCCGTGGCACACAGAAAAACCTAAGCTGCCACACACACTTTCCGTAAGCCCTGGTCTACATTCAATGATTTAAGATTTAAGCCTTAAAAATTGACTAATTCTATTGGATCATTCTTATAATAGTCGACTGTGATTGGTCAATTTTTAAGACTTAAGTTTTAAATCACCGAATGTAGACCAGGGCTAACAGTAACCGTAAGACGTAATGTAAGAATTGACCAATTACGATCGAGTATTCACAAAAATGACGATCTTACAATTCGACGATTCTCAACATGATTGGTCAATTCTTACGTTACGTCTTACAGTTACTGTTACGGAAAGTGTGTGTGGCCAGCTTTAAGCAGTAAGACGTAAGCACTAAGCAAATTGACTAATCACAGTCGTTGATTCTTCTTACGGTCCAAGAACCAACGACTGTGATTGGTCAATTTGCTTACTGCCTACGTCTTACTGCTAAAGTTTTTCTGTGTGCCACGGCCCTTAGCCTCAGAAGCGTCAGTTTCATAAAACCTTCGGGACTCTTCCTAAATTGTGAAACCAGTCTTCTTTGCGTGTTATTTCTATATGGTATTTTTGTTTTCTATCCATGCTGTGCCAATACATTTATGTTATTATAACCTCCCAACTAGTTCCTTCGCGTAAGATAATCACGGCCACTCAGTTGCACACAAACTAGGCGCTCAAATCACGGCCGTGATTTTTTATTATTATAACGGTAGAAATCAGTTTCGATAAGAATTTGTCAGAAATTTGGGGAAGTCCCGCAGGTCTCATAAAGTTGGCAATTCTGAAGGTAAGAGCCCCATGACAGTCATAGAGTTCCTCGTGTAAAGGCCGATTGTTCTAATATTTTCGTAAGCTACCTGACAGTTAAATTATACATATCTGTCTTCGTTTTTTCTTCAAATTGGACAAACATAGATATATGATTCAACTGTTACATAGTTTTAAGAAGTTGAGACGATCGGCGCTAAGTTGATATACCGCGTGATGTTTTTTGTTTGGACCAGATCCTATCCGCCATTAATAGGGAAGAAGTGAATAAGAGTGAGAGAAGCTTGAAGACTGGAATAATTAAACACGCTGCAGCTTTTCCCTCACTCATTCACTCATTTCTCCCCTATAAATGGCGGACAGTGTACTAATTCTTACTTAAGGAACTCTAGTCAGTCGCGAGACTCAACATAACACGCGCCACTGACTGTCTCCACTTTAGACAAGCGTCGTCGAGCTGACCACGTGCTCGCTGTTGCGACCACGCGGTCGTTCACCTTACTTTACAACAGAGAGAGAGAGAGAGAGAGAGAGAAAGAGAGAGAGAGCAAGTCCTAGCGCGAGTATCGAGCCGATACCTGATGTCGATGCTCGCAAATTTAAACGGCTATAACTCGCACATTAGATATAGCGGTATGAAATAAGAGACAACCTCTTTGCGTTTACGGTTACAGGTCGACAAATAATTGGAGACTTGTAAAACTGTCAAATAATTATATATTGTGAATGTTGACTTAAAGTTGTCGACTCGAGTATCTCTTTATTCTCCGCAAATTGGTCGCAAATGCTCGTTGAAAACAAGCTGCGGGGAGAACTTCTTTATAATGAATGTTTCACACACCTGGAAATACATGATTTATCATCCGATCCTCCTGTATCCTCTGTCTTGGTTTCTCAGTCCATCGATATCCCGCTCCGCGCTGCTCCGTCGTGACACTCCGGACACTCACTCGCGGCTCTGGCACTCGTGTATAGATACGATTCGATCGAGAAACCGATTCAATATTTCGAAAGACGACGGAATATTTTGATCGCCCGACGCGCGTGGTGAGCGATAAGTCACGCACCGACACATGTGCTGAATGGTACGCGAGTCGCTCGGCTTCTCGAGACGCAATGGAAACATTCGGAGCATAGCGCGAAGATAAGCTTGACCTCGAAAAGGTCTCTGAAGGTTTGAAATGTGTCGGGAGAGCGCTGATTGTTTTGATCTCGCGGACGTTGAGCAGCGAGCAAATGACGTGGCTCTTTTTGCTCATTGTTTTGGTTCCCTCGCGACTTTCTCGTGGTCGACAGTCATTGTGTCATTGTGAGCCGACACGCGTACCGCGTCGCGGGCTGTGCTCGGACTCGGTGATTAATTCATTATTCTCGTCGATTCTTAAAACATTTGACCGGCTTCTCGTCGGGATCGCGTTCGTTGACACGCGTCTCCTCGATCGAATCGCGAATGTCTACGTGAGTGTCGGTGTCAATGCTGTGAACGCGTGTCCGGAGTGCCACGACGAAGCAGCCGGGAGCCAGAATGCTGGATGAGGAAGTCGGAATGGAGGAGGCAAGACGCCGGGACGTGGACAGCGATACGTCATGTATTTCCAGGTGTGTGAAATCATTTATTACACATGACGTTTCCCATTCTAACGGACGTTTGACAAATTTGTCGGGGATAAGGAAATACCCGGGTCGAAATTTGGGTTATCCATTCATGCACTGAGAAACAAATGCCTGAAAAATTGTTTTCGCAGGATATCGAGTTCATACGCACAAGTAAACTTTATTTCGCGGAAACCAACTTTATATCCACAAACAAATTTTCAAGCATTTTCTCTCTCGGTATGCGTTATCACAACGCATATCTTTTGGCGGGTAATTATAGTTTACTTTATCTGCGGCTGAGTGAGTTACGCAATGAATACACCGTGGTAATGGAAGTTGAGAATAAAGATTAAATAAAGTGGAATATTAAGATAAATGAAATATTAGATAATTTTTTTTTCTGCAACAAGAGTCTTGCTTCAAGGCTCTCAACGTGGAAAACGGTAGTAACTGTTTCTCCCATCAAAGTAAAACAATAGTTTGTACAGTACACTGCGTCCCGAGCTTCTTCATTAGTCCTTCAAGTTCGACGGCATTGGCGGAGTGAACGTGGAAGCAAAATTTCGACTCGGAGATCATACGTTTAATCGCGTTTAAACGGTCGGTCACTTCTCCTCGCAATCCTACCCGCGGTCGGGATTAAAACGATTCTAAGCGAAAGAAGTCGTACAACCGTAGATCCGATCTGCGGAACTCTTACAAAGTTGCGACTGTTGCTAAAAGCCCCCGATATTTAACCCTTAAACGCACGATTTCTTTCCTTCCCGCTTACGATCACAATATATTTCCACTCTCTCAGAGAGAGAGAGAGGGCGAGAAAAAAAAATCGCCATTAAAATGTCATAATAACGCGTTGACATGTCAGCCACTGCTTACCGCGATAACACTGGACAGCAATAATAACTAATATTGCAGCGCTGCTTGACGCGTCCACTTAATTTCCGGTACGCGTTCATTCTTCTTAACGGAGCCGTCACAACTTTGTAATCCCGCATCGATTCTCCCTGCCGTTCTGCGGTGGTGACCTTCTCGGCTTAGAGAACCACTCGTACAATACGCTTCTAAAATCGGGCGCATTCCCGCTGGCACGCGCTGTGTGTACGCATTGGACGCGCGCGCGTCCCATATGTGTGTGTGTACGAAGGTATCTTTAACCCGTGTGTGTGTGTGTGTGTGTGTGTGTGTGTCGGTACCCACCTCGTCCACGTGTGGGCGGTCATAGGCGCCAATTGGTACACGTGTCCGCCGCAAAATCGTCGGGTAAACCGTAGTTATTGGCCACCGTGCAGTTATCGGCTTCTCGTATTTATGAGCTTGTAATTAGGAGTAATTTATCGCTCGCTCGCTCGCGCGTTCTCTCTCTCTCTCTCTCTCTCGTTCGTTCGCTCGTATGCTTCTTGAAAAAAGGGGGTGGAAAGAGAGCCGGGAGAATATTTTCTCACCCGCACTCGTTACCGTGCCGAGCACATGCGACGACGCGAACACTTTCGACGTGCATGTAGTCCGCCAAGATACGAGCGATTCGATAAACAAATCGCGTTCGCGATCGCGTAGCGCCACACGCACGTACACACACGTAGGTCTCCCATAGGTCGTCACGATTAATTAATTAGTTTACCGTGGTTATTAATGCGTCTCGGACGAAGAGACGATAAGGGTGAACGTTATTACGATCGCCGGTGCAATTATTTCTGGGCAGGCAGTCGATATTTAAGCGGGATATAGCTCGCCCGTGGAATCCCGCGCCATTGCATGCGAAACGCCGCGGAGACACTCGTTCCGCATCGTGACTCGTTACAAAAGAGAGGAGTAAAAAACAGAAGAAGAGAAAAGAAGTGAAGGAAGGAGATAAAGAAAACGACACGCGGGTCGCGGTGTCCCGTAATACGGATTGCGTCTTCGCGCGGATAAAGGCGAGTTTTCGCGGCGACCTTTGTTGAGAGACGCCTGATGAAAATGTTAAACGACTTTTTGCGGAGATCAGCGCGGCTCTCCGCCGCGCTGCGGCGCGGATGGACCGAAATGACGTTACGCGCGAAATGCAAAAATTGCGGTCCCGTTTCGACTAATTTTCTCCTCATAATTCAATCAATTCTCTCGGGGAGGGGGATTTTGATCAATGGTCGAGGGAGATAGCCGATAAAATCTACAGAACGCTCTGTGAAACCGAAAAGTCTTCTTCTTCTTCTTCTTCTTCTTCTTCTCGAGAGAGAGAGAGAGAAAGAGAGACGACGAAGAACATTTCGTTCTAATCGTCGTTTTATCGATCCCGCGACGTACAAGGTGGAAGCATAATCGTTTCTCGCGGTCGCTATTCGAAGATCCTCGCTCTTTACGAAGTTGTCGAAGCCTTTGATATAGATAGGTGGTTCTCTTGAACGCACACTTGCATCCCTCGAACATTCTCCAGCGAATCCTTCGCGCTCACCCCAAAGAGAGGAGGGCGGCGCACCGTGAAGGGACCGTCTTTTCGTCGGCGAGTGCCGCCCCGGAGGACGCTCGAAAATAAGGGGAAAATTAGAAGCCGCCGATCTCTCTCGAGCACCCTAGTGCTCCTGCGGGTGCTCCTGCGGGTGCTCCTGCTTAGACGCGTGTTGGTTCTCGTGATCCTGATGGAGAAACGCACTCCTCACGCGGGTATTCTTTGGGCTCGAAGCAGAGGAATTTATTCACGCACTTTTCCGTACGATTATTGTATTTTCCAATCTCGTCGATTCGATTCGCGCTTAACGTTAAACTCGACGATGCTAATGCGCAGCCTCGTCTCTGACAGAAATGGCGGTTCTAATAGAGGAAACGTAAAACGACGCTCAATCGAGCAGTTACGCGTCGCCAAAGTGTACAGACCGCGTACCTCTTCTTTGAAACTTCGTATCGCCGCGAGGATGTAGGGGGGAGGGAAGAGAGGGGGCGTCTTTTGCTGTCGGGACTTGCCGCGGCATTTGGCTCTTCGGAAGTGTTACATTTTTTTTTCAAAACGATCTCGCCGAGAGATAAAGCGATGAAAAGGGCACGAGGAGGGCGAGGCGGCCGCGAGATGGTTGGATAATCGCGAGGTGGCCGTAGCAAAGCGACACTTTGGCGGGTGGGTCGAAATTTTTCTTTTTCTTCCGAGGGCACTCGAGAAGGAGACAAAGCGACGAAGAGGCTAAGGACGGCTGAAACTCGCCCGGTAAACTCGAGTCGTCGTCGTTCGGCGGCGGCGGCGACAACGGCTTTTCGAATAAATCCAATTCCTCGCGTTTCCTTGCTGGGCTCGATTGCTCCCCGAGCATATTCGTATCTAATCGTATCTGCGCGGTGCAACTTTGCGTCCGGAGATTTATTTCCGCAGCTTTCTCCCCCTTCCCCTTTTCTCTCTTTCTCTCTCTCTCAAGAAGTCTTTCTCCGCGAGGCCTTCCGATATCATCTTTTGTTAATGCGGTCGATGAAAAACAATCATAGAAAAGTACCGTCTACGTTTCGTTCGAGCATAGGTGAGGGTGGTGGAGGGTGTCACGGGTTGTTGTCGATCGAAAAATTACTCGAACGAAGGGATATCCGCGGCGCAAGAAGGAAAGAGACGCGACGACGCAGGCGACGCGAAATTTCGGTATTCACGAACGCTTCCTGATTCCAGACGCGAGCGAGCCGCCAGCAGAAGCCCTTCGTCGAAGGGCTGCTCGCCTCCCTTTGGTATCCTCCCCCTTTGCTTTCCCTCTGCGCGTACCCTCCGACCGCAACGTCTGCCTTTGGCGGACGTGGGTCCCTTCGAGACCGAGCGTCGTTGCCCGATCTCCAACGGACACGGAAAGCAACGGTCGAAGGGCTAAGGGCGAGAGATGCCGTTCGCGCGCGCACGCGAAATCAAAATATCGCGTATCTACCTTCAAGATGGCGCCTTGCCGATCCCGGATACCTTTTCGCCCAGGGCGCGAGAGCAGCTACGAGGAAGCTCTCTCCTCGCTCACACTCGCTCACTCGCTCGCGCGAAGGGCCACCCGCCTTCTCCCTTCGCGCGCCCTTCCCATCCCTCCTGCCCCCTGCTCGCTTCCCGCCACGCAACTATCGACTGCAGCGCCTCCGAGAGAGGAAGCCGCCAGGGCGTTCATCCCTGCGCCCTGCGCTGCGCTACCCCGCGCGCCCTTCGCACCCTGCCTCCTCTCCCTTCGACGAATCGCGCGCCCTAGGCACGAGAGCCGAAAGGTCCGACGAGTCGGCTGTTTTTAACGGCGAGAAGCCTCAATCGCGGCGCGATCGTGCCTCTCTTTCTCCTCCGATCGGAGACGGGGCACGTGCGCGAAGGCAAGCACGCTGAAAAGTAATCGAGTCGCCAGAATAATCGGTCCTAAGAGCGCGCGGGCGAAGGGCGCGCCCTTGTCTACGCGCGCGAAACGACGTCGTCATCGTCATAGTCGTCGTCGCTGCCGTCGCCGACGACGTCTGTTCAACATCCCCCGTGATCTTTCGCGCGTTACTCTCTCCTCCGGTCCAGGCGTCGTACGTCGGGACGAAGTCTCTTACCTCCGAAGGACTCCCTTTTCTCCCTTGCCGCCACCGCTCCTCTCCTCTCCCCGTCGCGCGACCCCTTTCCCCGCGACTCAGGCTCGCATGGAAGGCGGCAGACCAGCCAGCCAGTCGGTCGGCGGTTGCTCCACCCCCGTGCGACACGATCAATACGCGACTCTCCTCTCTCTCTTTCTCTCTCTTGCTCTCTCCTTCTATCATTCTCTCTATCTCACCCTCTCTCTCTCTCTCTCTCTCTCTCTCTCTCTCCGTTCTACTCTATCTCCATCTCGCTCACGTCGCGTCTATATCGCGTCCTCTCTCGCTTCGTCCGTCCGCGGCGCACAGCCGAGCGGCTCCGTAGTCAGCAGCAGCAGCCAGCAGCAGCCAGCAACCGGCGGCAGAAGCGCGCTCGACTGGCTGTTCGTTTCGAAGCGGTCTTTCTGTTGCTATGCCGGCTCCCCTTGACCCCCCTTCTGTCTCCTCCGCTCTCTCTCTCCTCTCTCTTCCCCACCGTCATTCACCCCTGCCCTCCTCTCTCCCTCGTCCTGCCACACTCCGTTGTCCTCCCATATCCCCGCGGCGAATGTTCCTTCCTGCCTGCGCCGGCATCGTCCTGCAGGATAGCTCCCGACGCGTCCCGCCGCCGCTCCTCGTGCCCCGTCACGGACGAAGAAGCCTCTCCTGCCAGAGATCTCTCCTCCTGCGGCTTTCTCCTTCCCCGACGTCGTCGTCGTCGTCGTCCCACCTGCCTACCTGACGAGGAAGAAAGGGAGAGAGCTCTGTCTCTTTTTGGCACGCTCCCGTCTGAGATTCTTCTCCTTCTTTTGCGATAGGCGGCCGGATGTGACCGCCGTCTCTCTTTCTCGATTCGACGGGACTTTCGTCCGTCGCTCACGCAGACTGGTTTCGCGCGTACGCGACGTACACATACACACACACACACGTTCTTCTCTCTTCGCGATTTCCTCGCCTCCGTCGTCCGACGAATCCGCGAAAACGCCGATCTACGTTACCTTCCTCAACGATCCCAGACTCGGCTTGTTTATGCTTCGAAGGTTTCTGATATCCTCACGAGCGGGACTTATTTCGGTCTTTGGAGCCGAATATAAATATGATCGACGAAAATTCCATTAACCGTTTCAGTTATTTGAGCGTGTCGAGTATGAGAATGGTAAAAATAAAAGCTATCAGCGTGCGCGTGCGACGAAGAGAGTAGAGAGAGAGAGAGAGAGAGAGAGAGAGAGAGAGAGAGAGAGAGAGAGAGACAGAGAGCAGGATTTCTGCGACTATCGTCGAGGAGCGTGCCTGCCAGCAGTTGCATTCGAGATAGGCGTGGGTGTTCAGGGTTATATCTTTTTGGGTTTACGTACATTGTGCTGCCTTTTTACCTGTTCCCCTTTTTTCAGTTTTTATGCGCGCGCGATCAGAACGGCCGATCAGGACGCATTAGTCATCGCTAGCCGTAAAGGCTATTCGTAATTCGCGACGAAAATTGGACCAGTTCTTCATTCGTGCAAAGACACTCAGAACTACTTATATCTCCGAACGATTTCCGCGTTACATGATGCATGAAAAATCACAGGGACAATTTAGCCCTGAATTTCGTCGCGAGTCCTAAATGATCGAGAATGGGATTCGCGAGATCGGACTTCGCGACTCGTCAATTCGGTCCGGACACTCCGCCATTTATTTTTCTTCGCGACGTTTATCGCCGTAGCACCGGATACTTATCGGCCCGGGATATAAATTGAAGGTGCGCGTGTACGTAAGGCCGGTGAACATTTTCTCGGCACGGAATGAAGTTGCGTGAAGTTGCGCATAAATAGTATCGCCGTCCGAACGAGCGTGCCGCGGCGCGTTGCGCATATTTTGCTGAAAGTCAAGTTTAGCGGTTCTGATAAGTTGTCGCTTTACATTAACAATATCGGCCGACAATATCGGCGAGCAATACTGTCTTGCGGCGCGCGCGATAAGAGTTTCCCACCCATTAGAGAGCAGCGTCTCTCAAACTGGTACACCCGCAATACGATCAGAAAAGGGGGGAAAAAATGCAGCACGATACGTCGTCTAATTTCATTATTTCTGCGTGCTGAATGAAGCGCGCGCGCATACGCGAAACTGCTGGCTCGCAAAGGCGATTCCATCGGGAGTCATCTTTTTTCCCGGAGCGCGATTGCGAGGAACGTCGCGAAAAATAAAGAGAGAGAGAGAGAGAGAGAGAGACAGAAAGAGAGTGTATGAGTTGACGTCGGCGAAATTTCAGCCGCACGGATTTCGACTGCGCGATTCTTAAACGTCGTGCAAATAGCGCTCGTTTACCGGTCAAAGTCCTCGTCCGTAGACGCGGAGAGAGTTCACACGAATTTCGTCATCTATTGATTGATAAGTGTCCGCCAATCACGCGCTCGGCGAATTTCACGTCGAGCCAGAAGTGGCCTCGTTTCGTCGAGCCGCCGCCACCTTTCGCGTTGACTTGCACGCGTGATTTTTGCACAGCACGCGCGTGCCTCCCGTGCGCGTACGTGTGCGTGCGCTTATTACACATCCGCAAACGCGCGCGCGCGCGCGCTCACGCAACGCATGCGTCCACAGCGAGGGTGACAGAAGCGCGAACGGAACGGTCCGTGTCCGGCGGGTTTCTCTCACGCACGTTCGCCTGTTCGATCGCCGGCACCGCGTCGCGGACGCACGCTCGAAATAACGACGTATAATTTCCTCGGTAAACACCTGTTTATCGATTAAACATCCGCGCCGTTTATTGCGGACACGGGGCTGTCGAAAAACCTGGCCGATCTGACCACCTCAGGTGAACACACGACACTCCTTCCCGGTCTTACGAATGAATTTTCTTTCTTCCCTTGTTTTTTTTTTTTTTCTTTTAAAGCCGATATACCGCGTGGTACTTTTCACATCTCGCGAGATCCTCTCCTCATGCTCCCTCTCTGGATTCCTCGCGAATAAAGGTCGAAGTCGTAACTGACCAAAAGGCGTCGCTTGAATCGCGAATCAGACGTCGTCAGTCAGTGAGACATGTCGGAGAGAGCAGGCCTTGCTTGTCACCCACGCTGTGTACCCCCGCTCTGACCCCTCGGGGGGTTAAAATGCAATTTAAAAAAAAGATGGAAGAGGAGAGAAGAAGACTCGGATGCGCACGACGTCGCGTACGGCCGCGACTCAATTACCACGTGCGAGTTTTAATTGGTGTTCTCATTGAATAGGTGCGACAGCTCGCCGTGCGGCCGCGCGATCTCTCCCCCCTTTCAGTACACGATCGAGAATAGTTGTGCATACCGGCCGTAAGAAAGTGAAGCTTCTCCCTCCTGCTCGCGCACCCATCCGCCGTTCCGTAAAATGGCGAGTGATTAGAGACGCGTCGATGAACAGAGACAAAGCCGAGGAGAAATCTAACACGCGACCGCGAGAGCCGCTTCTCGAGGGACGGACTCTCCCCGGACTCGAACCTTGAACAGCCGGATCTGAAACGTCCACACATAGTTATTCAGCGCGTTGCGCGACCTTCACCGAGGTTGCGTTTTAATTCTCACGAAAGGGGTAGGGGGAGGCGAAGGACAGATATGCAAAAAGGGAGAAGAGGCTCTACGACCCATATTAATAATCATTATTTGAAACTTGTCTCACGTGAGATCGCTATTCAAAGTTAGGCCCAAGTTTTTCAAGTTTACACGATACGCGTGACATTTGTGTCTGTAATCGCGACTCAATTACAAGACTTTCACTCAACTCTGAAAGCTGAGGATCTCACTTGAGACGAGTCTCAAGTAATAATTATTAATACGCCATAGTTGTCTAATTAGGTCGATATTTTTCTGGTCGGTAGATCTTCTTCATAGTTTCTAAGGTAAATTTCTCTGGAAATAATTTCTCTGTGGCGCAATACGGTAGATAAGCTATTCATTGTGCGTTGGCATCGTCACGAATGCACGTTTGGCAGTTTCACGCATCGTCCGTACGATAATATTTATTTCACGCATGCCTGCATCGTGCTCTTCTTTCAAAATATCTAGGTGTACTTCCATGGATGAGCGAGAGGAGAGGTGTAGAATTAGCGCGCGTGCCACGCTGCCCGTTGCGAAACGCGCCCGTCGCTTTTCGGGCATTCTCCGCTTTTATGCTTTATGACCGCCATCGGACAACGATGAGTTACACTTGTACGTTCTACCAGTAGCAGGCTATTGCTGGTTACGATTCGAACGCAGATTTGTCATGTCAGAGTACGTTCGAACGTAGACCGAAAGTAGACCGCACGAAACACAAGTGAAAAGAAAAAGCACAAAAAAAAGGCGCAACGCCGCAAGACCGTACGATTGGACGAGATCAGTGAATGAAGAACCGATAACATTTATCGAAGAGTTCTGCGCGCATATTTGCTCTCCATCTTTGTCTCATGATTGCATTTTTATCATGTGTGTGTTACTTGTGTGTACGCAAATGTTGGGTGCCTCGGAGGAGAGACGCGCGCGCGGTTGTCGCGAATAATCGGGACGCGGATAAGGTAAGCTCCGTGGAACGCGGCGCACGGTCCGTCTTCGGCACGATTTCGTACTTGAGAGTAGATCGCTTTTGCACTTGCATCTCCTTCTCCTCCTCCTTCTGCTTCTCTCAGTTATTGATGTTTCGAACATGCAAGTGTGCTTATGCATGTGACTTTTACACGCGAGCCAAGTATACATTTCGTCGACAAATGACAAAACTTGGCAAGACTGCCGGCTGTGCGCGATCGCGCCGCAATTTTCAATCCCCGCGCGCCCTGGTTAAGGGTTAAAGAAACGCGCGATCTAGGAGCCCTCGTCCTCACTCTCTCGTACACGTCGTTTCATCCGCGGTTTATCACACGCACACACGCACGCGTGTCGCGTCGTGACGCTCCAGGACGGACACCACCTCCTTAATTCGCGCTTCTCTCACGAAGAGGGACGTGAGAGGGAGCGGGATGGGGAATCGGGCGCCCTCGTATATTATGCAAACAAGGAGCGCGAAGTTCTGGACGAAACCCCCAAGTTCCCTCTCTGTCTCTGTGCCTCGCACTCTGGCCTGGCCTCCCTTCCCTCCCTGCCTGCTCCTCCTCCTCTTCCTCGTCGTGTTGACTCTCGTCTTCTTTCTGTCTTTTTTTTCAGGCGCCCTCCACTCCCCTCTTTCCAACCCCGCGCAGGGGTTTTCTCAGAGCAGGACCGGCCGCGCGCGATGTCTGCGACTTGTGGCACTCGCGGTCGAGTCGCGCGCGATTTCGCAAATTCGCCGGTCTCTCGCGAGAATTCGCAGGCGACAGAGCAGGAGGAGGAGGAGGAGGGGAAGGGGGGAAGACGCGAGAGCGGAAGGATCGTTCTGTATTCGAGTCACATGCGGCCGTTGTGTACATAGGTTTACACAACCAGTCGTCTCCGTCGTCGTCGTTGTCCTCCCGTTCGCCCCGTCGCTCTCTCCCACGCTCGCGTCTCCGCCGTCTCGCTCGTGCTTCCCCGGCCGTATATACGAGAATTTCTGATTGGGAGAGTCTCCCTTCGTCACCCCTGTCGTCACCCCTGTCGTCACCCTTGTGCAGCGTCTGCCAGACGGTCTGAGCGAGGCCGAACGTCTCGTAGCAGTCGCGAGCGACGGGATCGACGGAATCGGGACGCGGCGCAACAGTTTTTGCTGATTAATCCTTCCTGGCCCGAACGCCGCGGATCGAAGTCGCGAATCGCAGTCGTCCCGGTCGTCTCAAGCGTTTCTTACTGATATTACGAACGAATTGGGTTAATATCATTAATATTACAAAGACAAATTATTAAAACGAAAAATTGAAACTTACCTCACGTGAGAGATATTCAGAATTAAATTTAGAGTTAGATGGATATTACATTTACAATCGCGCGATTCAGCTGGAAAAAATCGCATAATTCTAAATTCAAATCTCAAAATTTCACTTGAAACAAGTTTCAAGTAACGACTACTTATACAGGCCGAAGAGTCTCAGAATAATTCCGCGAGATCGCTTTGATTCCTGAAGAATTGACTTCCAACATGCGAGAATACATACATCTTTGACGCTGTAAATGGCGCGCTCTTGATTACGCAAAAAAAGAGTGGTTGTGTCAACTAGAAAATAATAAAATATGGCAAGCTTTTTTTGCTTTAGTAATCAATTCTTAATTATGTTAACTTATGCTACATCATGCATTAGCACTACTATTTGTTGTTTGAAAAAGAAATGCATTTTTCAGCGCAACCAAGAATTAATTCTTGTGAAACCAGAAAGAAAAGCTATGCTATATTTTACTATTTTTTCCGGTTGACCAACCATTCTTTTTTCTGTGTAGGGAACGTTTGTATTTAAAAAAAAAAAAGGGAGGAAAACACTCACAATCAATTCTTTCGATCGTAGCCGCATAAGGACGCTTGGCGGACGCGAGAGTGTGTTGTTTCACGGATCGCGGATATAGCGCGCGCGGCTCACGCTCTATATCAGTATAATCACCGTAATACTACAAATTCCGATATCGCCCGAAGGCTTGCGTTCGAAAGTCATGATTCGTGGAGAGCGCACACACGTCGTCGCGCGTAGCTCTCGGCGCGCTCGCCTATCGATCGATACGCTTGTTGTCGTCGTCGTTATCGTCGTCGTCGTGTATGCACCAGTACTCACGAATAACATCGGTCATGGAAGACTTTAACATCGTACATGTATTTTTTGTTCGCATGGAGACAAAATTTGGTCGAAACAATCAAATGTCTGATGAAATGTGAACGAGCCAGAAATTCCGGTTGAGGTCACCAAAATTCTGCTCGAGTTAACAAGATTCCCGGTTGAGCGAAACGTGCAACTGTTCAGCAGTCGTCGCAAGTTTCGGTTAACCGGGGGAGTCTTGTTTGGTTAACCAGAATCTTGTCAATTAGAACAGAATTCTGGCAACCTCAACTGGAATTCTTCCGGTTCGTTCGTGCTTCACTGAACATTTAGTGATCCAACCAAATGTTCCTTTTTCTATGCGATGATACTTGATTTTTATGTTCAGAATACTTCGGAAGAACCGCTGCAATCTAAATGCCAATGTTTCCTTTTTCGTCGAGCTTCAGAGAAAGAGACAGAGCGAGAAAGAGAGAGTGATAAACTCGAGATAAAAACTCGATTTACTCATCCCGAATAGCGTCTGGTGTCTCATTTCAGTTAGTTACGTTACCCGTGTGAGAGATGGGATAAACGGGATCATCGTAATTCTCGATTCCGAGACGCTAAATATTGATTTTTTGATAAGGACGTTCGCGTACTATCGTCGATACATGCCATACACGGTGCTCGCGAGTAACTCTGGTCGTGGGAAGCTTCGGCATTTCCGGATGTAGGTTGATATAATAGGTGAGCCAGCCAGCGGGGGAGGAAGACAGACACAAAGAGAGAGAGAGAGAGAGAGAGAGAGAGAGAGAGAGAGAGAGAGAGAGAGAGAGGACGCCAATTATGAACGGTGACACGTATTACGTGTCGACTGTACCGGGTGTACTGGGCGTACTCATCGATTGGCGACGGAATAAATTGGCGATCTTACTCGCGCCGTGGTAAAGTCCGACGTCGGAGACGTCGATCGAGGCTCCGCACGGTCGCCGGTATGTCGCGGTTTATTAGCCAACGACCATTGCCTCAGTTTTCCCACTCCCTCGTGTAATTTTTCCCCTTTTTCACAGCGGCGGCGTGTAACGCTCGGGAATAAAAATCGATATCTCCGCCGGACCGACGCACGCCGCCGTCATTAGCGAATCGATTTCGGACCTGTTGCGAAATTACGCGCCGTTTCAGCCGTCCAGCCCGGCGAGCAGGGTGCGAGCCGGGGTACTCGACTCGCCGCGGCGGGAAGCAGCGGGGAGCGACGGCGTAACGGCGGTGAAAACTAATTACCGATATAAAGAGACGTCGCTTATTGCCGGGCGCGCTGAGGAAACGAGGATATCCTCGTTAGCATAATTTTTGCACGCGACGGCCGCGCGCGGCTCGACGAAGGAGAAAGAGAGAGAGAGAAACGTCGCGCCGCGTCGCGAGTTTACGAAGAGGAACAGCGGGAATATTAATCGCGGTCGGCGTAATTAACCGGCGCTTTAAAACGCCGGTGAATGTCAAGCAATTATTATCGGCGCGAGCGATCGCCGAGCGCGCGCGCGCGCGTCCGCGAACACGCGAGGTTGACGTACGCGCGCCGCGCTAATGCGACCCACTCGGTGCATTCCCGTGTACGATAACGTGCACAGTTACTGGGTCTCGCTGCAATCGAAACGTTTCTCTCTCTCTTTTTTCTCGTTCGGTCGAAACCTTTGCGGATTTATTCCCGCATAATACGAGAGGCGACGATGCAACGGCGACGAGTCGCGCGCACAAACGGAAAGCGGAGAGATAACGCTACTGGTCGACCGGCCATTTTGCGCCGGAGATGAAAGTCGCGAATTCGGACTAATTTTCATCTGCCGAATTCGAATATTCAGCTAGCGAAATGTTCTGTCTGCAACAGCTTCGCGCGACGACATGGATTTCACTGGACATTTTCCTTCGAAATTAATATTATCTTTACGCCTGGCAAATCTTGGCACAGAGATATGCCTCAACGCCGCCACGTTGAGATCGACATTTTCATGGTGAGACCATCGTGTTGCAATCGTTTCGTACTGCGGAAATTGTTTTGTTGTCCTGTCGGGGTGGTCTATTGACAGGTTCTTCCCTGCGCGAGTTCGTTTTAGTTTGGGTGAGAACTTGAAAGGAGGTGGTGTAAATCTTATTTGAAATGTTTTTTCCTCAATGTTATACTTTGACCGTTGTTTTACAAGTAGAATCACGACATGTCGCAAATATGTTAATGGGAGTGATTATTTTCCTTATGCTTGTGACTTAATTTAATTTATTTAAACAAAGATGCTAGTCAAACCCGACTCGCGAAACATGAATTACACTTCGGATTCAAAGTAGACGTCGATAAGATTTGGGTCTTTCGTACCTTTTGTAAAACTTCTGTACGTCGACTTTGCAATATTGATAAAGGTTAGAAACCCGAGCTATGCTCTTCTTAAAAACTATGATGAACTAAATTTTGTTGTTGCTGTTTTCTTGTTCGGAATGTTTGCGAATTGTGTGAAAAATATACCGAAAGTCCTTGGCGCGCAAACGAAAAGTTAAAAATTGTTGCCCAATGCAATCCGGCATTTCGTTATTCGTCGTAAGGAAGTTTGGTGTGAAAAAGAGAGTGGGAGAGGGAAAGAGAGAGTGAACGAGTGGTCAGTTTGCAGCATTAAATAGAATGCGTCGTTTCCATCGAGAGTGACGATTTAACGACGGATTTTGCGGTTTTGCGGTCGTCGCATAAGAGCGCCGCTTCGCGCGACTGTAGACGCAAGAATCTAATAGAACGCATTGCGAAAAAGAGAGCTCACTTTTTGACGAGAAAATACGAGCAGCGTCGTTTCTAGATCTTTACCGAATTTCTCCCAAGCGTCGCGCGCAGTCCCGCTTCCAGAAGCATATCTTCCGTGTTTTCGTGACCGTAATTAGAATTATTAAAAATCGATACCTTCCACCTGGTTTCGCTCATTTTCAAGCGGAATATCGCGGAGCCAAGGAAGCGGAGAAAAATAGGTGATCGTTCTTCTCGAGGATGTTTCTTTTTTTTCTTTTTTTTTTTTAAGAGCGTTGTCACATCTCGTTAATATTATAAAACAGACGGTGAGGCAGACACACTCGGGGATCTTGAGAAACGCGCTAGCACTTTACATAAAAATACTTTCTTATCTTTTGCTCTTTCTCCAAAATATCTTTCTCGAGATAAGGAAGGTAAGCAGCATTATCATTTTATGTCAATATGTAAGCAGGATTGATGGAATCCGGAGTGAGTGCTTTATCATTTAAATTTATTTTGCTGCCGCGAGAACCAACCACGAGTCAATGGAAATGTTGATTGGTGCGATACCGACGAGAGATATGATACTCGCACTGTGACGTCGACGTTGCGCAGGAGAGAAAATCAGCCCCGAGTTTCGCACTTTCGTGAGATAATTAATGACTCCGCTACCGGTCCAACTTTTTTTTTTCACGGATAATTAAATGAACGAGTCGCCGTTACGCGCAATTCGACGCACGACGACGCGAAGACAAATTTAAAGCGTCACGGAGGGGATTGAGCGGATTCTCGAGGTCGTTCTCTCTCTCACTCTCCCTCCTTCTCTCTCTTTCCATTTCGTATCTCGCGAGCTCAGCTGTTCTCTGTATAGAACGTTGTGAGAGGAAAAGAGAGGGAGAGACAGAGAGAGAGAGAGAGAGAGAGAGAGAGAAAGAAAAAAATCGTTTTCGCGAAAGAGAGCCGGCAATTTCTCGCGGCGCGCGCGAGTCATTTGCCGAGGAAAAAGATATGGCCGGTCGTTCACGAGAGCTCGCTACCGCGTACCTGCAAATACTCCCGAGAGCAGCGAGTTCGACCGAGGGGGGCAAAATGGGGGTGTCGTAGGGCGGAGGACGAGGAGAGGACGAGGAGGAGGAGGAGGAGGAGGATGAGGTAGAGGTAGAGGAGGAAGAGGTGGATCAAGAAGCATGAATGAAGCGGAATGCGTGCTGGCTATCGCACGGCCTATGTCAGCCAGCCTTTCGTGACCTCGCGACGGCGGTTCTCAACTCTTGCGCGCGAGTATGCGTGCGTGCGTGCGCGCGCGCGAGACCCGCGTTTCCTCGTTGTTACATACGCCGTCACGCAGTTTTGCGTCACGTTGCAAATTTTTCGCGCGGACCCCGCGACCACGTGTAACAGGCATAAAGAGGGACGACTAGGTGTCTCTTACCACTCGCGCCTCGTTCGCTTGTCAACGAACGTCAACTGGACTTACAGTTATAACTATATCCGCGCGCGGGCTATAAGCAGAGAAGTCTCCCGTGTATATAGTTTCGCATAATTGTACGTATGTGCACACGTAGTATCGCGTGTTGCCGCGTACCTCGTCGCACGAAGGTGTATAGCGATAAATAAATGATATACACGTGGATACATCATCGTTTGTCCGCGACTAAACGATGAGATTCGAGACGTCGTTTAAGGCAGAGGCGTCAATTCCCGGACACATGTCCAATTCGGGACTTTCTTATTATTTTGGCTTTTAAATACGAATATTTAGATTTTTTCAACGTAAAACACATGTATACATCCCATATATCCACGTATATTTTGTTTCATATTGGCAGTTTAAATATTCGTATTTGAGGACTAGGTCAACAAAAATGTTCAAGATTAGCTTCGTGTCCGGGAGGAATGATACTTTTACCTTACGTCCCGTTGTTGTCACGCCGTGATCGCTCTCGTGATAGGTGCATTCGTTTCGTCCTTCGAATTCGACCATGAGATTCGGCGGTTCAATTGGCAAAAATCGTCGCTCTCTTTCTCTCTCTCTCTCTCTCTCTCTCTCTCTCTCTCTCTCTCTCTCTCTCTCTCTCTCTC
>NW_022639456.1:2387372-2388459 GCF_010583005.1 Odontomachus brunneus | reverse complement strand
CTCTCTCTCTCTCTCTCTCTCTCTCTCTCTCTCTCTCTCTCTCTCTCTCTTGGCGTCAGCGAAAATGAGGGACGGTAAACACGGGCACGACAGATGGCACCCGGCGTTTATGCGCCAGGTGCGAGGTGCCGCGCCGTAATTCGTTATCGACGAGACCGGCCGACCATTCCTCCCTTCCTCCCCCCTTTCCCCATTCCTCCCCCGATACTCACACAACGATACCGCGCGGCACCGACTCCATCGCGAGCATCTGTACCGAAAATTTCGGGGTCCTTCGTGACACAAAAAGGAAAGGACAGAAAAAAAGGGAAAACGAGCTGCAAAAAGGAGGGAAAAAAGAATCCGTGTGCACACGAGGTGCGCGCGTGCTACTCGCGTAAAACGCTCCAGTTTCCAGCGCGGCGCGCCTATATCGACCGACAGGATAATCCCCCGTCCTCCTCCCTCCCCTCTTCCACCCCCGCGATCCCCAACCCGGCCTCGCCGGCCTCCCCCCCTTACGCCTCTCTTCACCCATCGTTTCCTCTGTATCGATATGCGCCTGAATTTTTCACGATCGAGCCGGGATATATTTTTGGAACGGAGAATCTTCGTCGATGATACTCTCCTCCCCTTCCATACGCCGGAGGACGCGCATTCTCGGCACGGTTCGCTCGCACCGGTACTCGCTGCGCTGATTTTCGGACTTAATAATCGCCAGCTGGCGATTACGCGAGACGACGAGCGCACGCCGAGATTATTCTCGTACCTATTTTCGCTCTCTCTCCCTCTCTCTTTTTTTCCTTCGTATCCGTCGTTTAAAACGCGTTCACCCTCGTGCCACGTGCGTCGACGACGATACGCGATGCCCTTTCCCTCGCGCCGACGATGCGACTTGCAAAAATATTCACAGCAGCAGCAACCTTTTCGCATATGCCCGCGAACGATGTTCCTTACTTCGAATTTGATATCGTCCTGTTCATGCACAGTCAAAGCTTTCCGCCGACCATGCAACCACTTCTCCTTGTAAGAAAGGGAGGGAGAAAGGAAGGGAGAGAAAGAGAGAGAGAGAGAGAGAGAGAGAGAGAGAGAGAGAGAGAGAGAGAGA
>NW_022639456.1:2378295-2386649 GCF_010583005.1 Odontomachus brunneus | reverse complement strand
GAGAGAGAGAGAGAGAGAGAGAGAGAGAGAGAGAGAGAGAGAGAGAGAGAGAGAGAGAGACAGAGCGCGCCGTGCAGTCAATCGATTCCTGGCCGGCTCGGGCGGGCTCTTGGCCGCGCCGCGCGAGACGCAGCACGCAAATGAGGCGTCTCGCTGCGATGCGTCACTGGGTCGCCCTCACCGCCTCCACAAACCTCCACCATCGCCACCACCGCCAACCGGCACCAGTAAACGGACGCCGACGGCGCCGATGCATGTGCACGCGAATCCGCGCTGGCTCGCAACGCGAGTGTGCCGACGCGGAGAACCGCTGGCCCGCGCGCGCGTGTTAATGAATGATATTTTTTTCATTCAACCGCGCCCTGGCCTACATTTCAAACGGAGCTACGGCGAGTCGGGACGCGGGAGTAGCAGCTCCGCTTTCCGATACGCAGTGGCTCGTAAAAAACGGGAGGGTGGGATGAGTACGGGGCCGGAGGGGGTGGGTGAGAGAGGGAGGAGGTGGGGAAGGGGGAGGGGGCGAAGCGAGGGACGCTCTCTGGTGGGAGGGAACGGGTCAAAGGGGATAGACAGGCCGCAAATTTGACCCGACCTAGTCGTGATTTTCTCGTTACCCCTGTTGTACGTCGTTTCCATGTCTCTTTCTCCCGTTCCCTATCGGCGAAGAACCCTCCTTCTTTCTTCCCTTCCTCCTCTCTGCGGTCGCCTTGCTCTTTGTTCCTCCCGAGTATGTATCTCTTTCCCGGCCATTTGCTTAGATACGGATAAACTCGTGCGAAAATATTCAGTAGAGCGTATCGCGCGGAACAGAGAGAAAGAGAGAGAGAGAGAGAGAGGAAGCAATAAGCTTCGCTCATTCCCACCGTTGCTTATTCATTCATTCGTTCGTTCGTTCGTTCGTTCGTTTGTTCGTTCGTATACATACGTACGTACTCTCGCCCATTCATTCGTTGTCTCGGTCACATGCTCGATCCATCACACATTCATTCGTGCGAGCCAGTCATGCACTCTTTCCGCGTCATCTCATTAACTAAATACGACAAATGAGTCGCGATGTGGCTCTAGCGGCGCGCGATTGCTCTTACTTAATGAATCGAACGGTGAACGAATGGCCGTGAGGTGCGCCCACCTCTCTTTGCGAATCTGTCGCCGATCGTTCCGCGTTGCCTCCGACGTGGAAAATGTTCACTCAGAGGAGAAATCGGGGAGGACGAAGCCCCGAGGAAATTCGGCGCTTATGGCGTGGCAATCGTGCTAAAAGACCCGGAGAACGAGACCAAGGTGGTCCAAGGTAGAGGAGGAGAAGAAGGGAGTTGTTTCGCGTAGTATCAAGCGGTCGCCGTTAAGCTGGTTTGCACCACCTAACAAGGTCGTTAAAATGACAGTAATGTTTCAGCGAGTGCCGAAGCGGCACGGACGAAGAGAGAGAGAGAGAGAGAGAGAGAATCATATGTCAAAATTAACGACCACCTCCGCCCCGCACCACGATTCTTCGGCGCGCGGAGCATGCTCTATCCCTCCGAGGTAGTTGTTAATTATCGGCACTTCCGCGCGAGTACACACACATACACACACGTGCGTTCTCTCTCTCTCCCTCTTGCTCTTTGTTCAACTTCCGCGAGAGATTTCGGTCTCACGCGTGAGTCGCCGTCGTCTCGTCGGTCGAGTCGAAAAACCACGTGCACCTCGAGATGGCAGAGTCTGTCCTCGTGAACAGAAATTGTTAATTATCGACGCTTTCGCGTCCGTGTTCTCATCCCCGTCGTCACGAGAGAACTTTCGTCCTCGCGGTCCGAAGAGGCGGCTGAGAGCGCCTTAAGGAGCTCTCGCCTCAATGGCCGATGAAAATACACTCGGGCCCGCGCTCAGGGTGTTCGCAATTAAATATTTGGAAATCGTTTTCCGGAGTGGAGCGCGTGTTCCATCGCGTGTACATCCGTTGCGTCGTTCCTCGCAGGCTTCCTGTCCGATCCATTTCCACGGATCAATCGGCGGAAGAGCGATTACGAGGGGGGGATGGGAGGAGGGCATAATGGAATCCTGATCTGGCCGCTTATCAATCTTTTTCCCAGAGTCCGAGCTGAGAATCGAGTCTCTTTGATGTGGCGGGTGCTTTCGTGAGCGACACGTTTCCGGGAACAAATCGGTTAACGCGAAAACTTTGTTCCCGATTCACCTGCGCGCGCTCTACGAGGAAGGGCCCGGCGAGGTGAAACTATCCCGCGCGTGGATTGTTATAGAAACAATCGACGCACGCATGCTTCCCCGAACGTATCGCAATTTTCCGCCGACCGTCGTCGTGATCGTCGATTCGTCGGGCCGCCACTTTTCACGGAAGGAGTCGCCGCAATCACCGTCTGCCCTTTTCCGCATATACGTAGCAATCATCGCAACCCTCCTTTGATCGTCGCAATCCTCTCCTATTACTCGCGGAAGGGTGTGCGCACGAACCTCGCGGAACAGTGCCAATTGAGGCACCCTTCCTTCCTCCCTCTCTTTCTCTCTTTCTCTTCCCCTCCTTCTCTCTTCCTCTCTTCTCCCCCGATATGAGAATCGAACGCGGCGCTGTATTGTCTGCTTTACGCAGCAGAAACGGGGAGAACGCGTCGCGAAGACGCCGTTAAAATGTATATCCGAGCGTTGATCGAAAACGGGGGTGATTATGAGGACGCTTAAGAAGCTTATTCACCAGGTATGTGTTTTCAGGGTAGCAAAGGGGCGTGTTTTCAGTGGCACGGTGTATCAAGGGAGCTACTCATGGATTCACTATTTATCAAACAAAATCGCACCTTTTAATATATCTACTTCGCTATCGAAGCGCGCACGACGAATGTTAATTTGAAACAAATTTCATCATATTCCCTCTCTTGTTCTTGCCACGTTTCACTCAGCGTGACGCTACTCAAAGCATAAAACGGCAGTTTTCTGACCTACAATCGACCATCACGCGGAAACGGTGTAGTGCACACCACACGAAAAAAACAGTATGGTTGGCCCACACATAAATCTGGTTGATTCAATATTGAATCTGGTTGGCACAACCAGATTTATGTGTGAACCAACCATACTGTTTTTTCCGTGTATTCTTCTCCACGCCGCATTCCCTAGCATGTAACATTCACAACGGCAGATTTTTTATTTGTATGGTATCGCTTTTTACAAAGTTACACTGAAATAATGGTACATCATCTGTATTGCTTTTACCACAAGGTTATACGTATGCAAAATTGCGAGATATGCAGTATTAAGTTCGTCATGAATGGTGTAGACAAATCGCACTTTAACTGCAAATATGTTTTACTGCGGCAAATGTTACGTTAAGTTTTTGCATAATTTTTAGCATTTTGATTTAAGTGAACAAACTTCTTGACGCGAGATTAGATTTTTCCAAGGTGTCTTCTGATCGGTAATCGGTTACTTTTTGTGTCTCCCTGCAGATGGAGATAGCTTCTCTCTCTCTCTCCTTTTCTCGCATACGAAAGAGTCAAAACGCGCATGCCGGCGCGTGTAATGTGTTCCCGGTATTATTACCGGATTACTCGTCAGTAATTTCGACAAAACCGATTCCACACAGTAGCGCTTTTATTCGCGCGTATTCATTCGCGCTCGCGGAATTTTTCTAATGCTAATTGCGCCAAACGCGTCGCTGCTCTCTCTCTCTCTCTCTCTCTCTCTCTCTCTCTCTCTCTCTCTCTCTCTTTCTTTCTCTCTTTCACGTCGACGGTAAAAAGGCCAACGAAATATTTGGACAGTAAACGTCTAACGTTCTCAGCGTGAAAGAATTTCGAACGAAGATCCTTCACTCCCGCTCGAATCTCTCCACGAATACCGTATTTTCGTATTAACGGCGAATCTTAAATCCCGGCCGTCGATCGAAATGACTCGGTCGCCCGGCGCGTTTCCCTAATTAATACACGAATCTAATTACCTAATGATAAACTTAACAGATAAACGTCAACACATCGAACGGTAAACACAAATATTGATCATTGACTAAACTTGCGGAGCGACGCGTTGATCCATTTCTCGCACGGCGCGCGTACGGCTGAGCCATTAAATTCTCGCTCTCTGTAATTACGCGCAGATTTGAAAAACCAATATTGGACGAGGAGCGCAGCGTGTGTGTGTAATTATATATAAAATCACACGTACATCCTCGTTCGCGGTAGGAAGAGAAAGAGAGAGAGAGAGACAGAGAGAGAGACGATTGTATTTACATCTGGACTTTGATATAGCGCGTCTGCGGAGAACAACCCTTCTCCCAACTCGCGGTAGGTCAAAGGTCGCGCGTAAGAAAATGACGAGCAAAGCCCAATTGGGAAGGTTTGACATAACGCGATGTCTCAATCGCGGATCGAGCATGGGGAATAGATCGCGGGCCACACCGCAAGTGCCACTCTCTCATCGCTCTTGCATTGATCCGCTGTCTCTCTGTGATGCTTTCAGTGAGCGGGAGGCCAGGGACCGGCGGTGCGCCCCTTTACGGACGTTTGGTGGCCGAGGAACCCATGCCCCCCGCGGTATGCGGCGGGGGTGGTGCCACCGGCGGCGGGGCGGCCGGCGGGGTTTCGCAGGAGACCCCCTCGGACATTCACGCCATGCAGGCCAGGATACCCCACAGGTTTCGCGATCCAGCGACGGCGCCTCTCAGGAAACTCAGCGTCGACCTCATCAAGACGTACAAGCACATCAATGAGGTAAGGGAACAGGCCTGGCCTGCTTCTTCTCGCGACGTGTGTCCGCGTTGAACCGCGAGCGAGCGAGCGAGCCGCGGGCTCGCGGCGACGCGCGATTTTAGGTCAGGCCGTCCGTCACGAGCTCGAGAATGTGCGCTATGAACGCGTAGATGCGCGCATGCATCGATGCAATAATAAAACACTGCGCGCCTCTCGGCGTGTGCGACCTTTGCGACGTGATCCGCGATGGCGACGGCGACGACGCCGTCTCTTTCTCGCGCGTTGGAATTTGATCCGGACGTTTCTTGCCGAAAAGCTCGTGGCTTTCATATCGCAATTAGCGATTATATCGCGTATAAATAATATATCGCCGTGTGAGCGGGTCAAAGTTCAAGGTTTTGTTTTCAAGCGTAAAAAACAAAGGGGGGCAGGGGGAAGGCGAGGACAACGCGCGATATGCACGGGCGTTCTCCGCGATGAGCGTGCAAGAAATTGTTTACATCCCGCCGAGATGAGCAATAATAACGTGCGAGCGGATAAACAACGTCGGGAGAATAATTGACTGATCGTGCGTGTAAAAAAGAAAAAAAAAAAGACCGAGAGAGAGAAAGAGAGAGGGAGGAGGAAAACGCATAAACGGATCCGACGCGAGAACGCACCGGATCGGGGGGCACCTCCTCCTCTTCGATCTCCGCTCGGTCGTCACAGCTGATTGGACGATTATGACGTCACGGATGACGTCAAGGATAACGCAACGTGTCTCGGAAATGTGCGATGGATGCACGCTGGTGGGACCGCCGCGGCGGGATGTCGACGACGGCGGAGGTGCGCCTACGCGCACCACGTCGAGAGGAACGAAATAGTTCAGGAGGACGACGGGACGGCGGAATCGCCGGCGAATCGTTCCACTGCGAGGCAGACGGACGAGCGTGGGAGGACTGTACCCGGAGGCCTCTCCTGCCTTATACGAAAAGAGAGCCGGTCGTTGCATACAGGCGACGGCGACGGGAGTCCTCGACTGTTACCGCATCATCGCCGATATATTTCGCCCCCTCGGTTTCTCATCGGTTTCTCACAGCGAGTCACCGGTTGCATAAAGAGCTGAGGCGAATTCAAATCGCGGCGTGATTAAGCGTGCGATTAAGTGCGTGGGAGAGAGGCGATCGCGTAATCAGAGTGTGCAGAAAAGTGTCTTCGTTCGGAGCGGAGTGAGCATAGAGTCACTCGAATTTGAGCGATTTTACATTCATACAGGATGAATTCTCCGCTCTGAATGGCTCGAGTGAATATTTTCACTCGAAATTCAAGAGCGAATCTGACGTTCCTGCACCGTTACAGGGATATATTCGCTCTCGATTGCAGCGTTTGCTTATGTGGAGCAGGAATTTAAGCTTGATTTGAATTTAATTGAAGGTTCAATCTCAGGTGAATCTTGAGTGAGACATTCACTCTTGCTATTTCGAGTGCTGATATTTTCACTATCGCTTCGAGTAAAGATACTGTTACTTTCCACTCGTTTGAGTGAAACTTCACTCCAAGAAATTTAGAGAGCACCAAGTGTCAAATGTGTCTCCGTTTCATTTGAAATGCAAACGGCATACAATTCGGTGCAGCTGTAGAGAATAGATCCCTTGTATTGCGTTTAGGGAAGAAGGCAGTGTGAGAATAGTCAAATGCTGGTCTACAGGCTACACTGAGAGAAAAAAATAGTTGGAATAACTATAATCTCACTATATTTTATAGTTCATTTTGGCCTCAAACATATATTTATAGTTCATCTAACGAAGATATAGCAGAATGAACACACATTTATAGTCACCATCTTATTATTCTATATGTATAGTAAAACACGCTTTAGGAATATAGTTACATGTAATATTTTCCAAATATTCCAATTGTATTGACTATATAAAATAGTTCTATATAAAATATTTCTCTTACCATTTAATATTTGCTACCTTACTATGTTTTTTATTTCAAATAATTATAATTCTTGGTAAAAGTTTTACATGAGTCAGTTATACTATGCTTATATTGTAAATATTACAAACATTATGGTAACATTTACTATAAAAAAGATATTTCTAACTATAATCTTTTTACTATACCATTATAGTTCCAAATATCATACATTTTTCTCTCAGTGTAGAGAATACGTCGAATGTTCCTCTAAAAAAAATGTAGACTTCTTGTGACCGATTTCGCCTTCTGCGTTGGCTCACAAGATCTGCTTTGGTGTGCTTCGCCGATCGCGAAATCGAGATGAATAGGAAGAGGTACGATTTCCGTTTTCTCGCGGGCCAAATTATCGAGGAGTCGCGAGAAGCGCAAATCGCGCACGCGTGCAACTACGTCGAAGCGTACACTTTATCAGCACACCATGAGAGAAAGAGAGAGAGAGAGAGAGAGAGAGAGAGAGAGAGAGAGACGCGCTCCTCGAGGCGCCGCGTTTCTATCTGCCCATAACGACGATGCACCGCGCGCGATCGAACGCGATCGAAGAGCAATAAAGCCGCGGCCTGTCGGCCCGTTCGCCATCGTCGCATCGCTATTTATGGACCGACGGCGATACGTAATTATACGGAATGCGAGAGAGTCCGTCCCGTCGTGACTGAACTGAACGTCCTCCTTCGGTCGATTCTTCTGGAATTCCTCGCGGATAAGTCACTCCCGCCGATTCGACTCGGTTGCTGCGCGGAAGCGCGAGATACCGTCCGTCCGCGTGGTGCAGTACGTACGTTTTCTCGGTGTGTACGTGCGGGCCGCGAAGAATGCGGACGAGTGCGCCGCGGAATCGGAGGAAAGTGCCGTTTTTCGAAATTGCCGGGAGAGTGTTTCGAAAATGGCGAGCGTGGGACTGACAATGAGATCGAATCCACGTCGTCGTGTTTCCCCTCTTATTGTCGAGGCACTTTCCGCCACAATCTCGAAAAGCGGCGCGCTTCTTCGCCAGCTCTGCTCCGCGCGTCAAAATGCGTACACTCCAAGTGGCAGGGTGTGCACTCGATGTCTCTCTGTGCAAATTCTATCCGTAATCTTCGCGCGGGTAACATCTATGCGATGCGTCAAATGCAATTAGGCTGCTGCATTCCTGTCGGATTCGCACGCCATGATCATTTGTACAATCGGAAAGATGCAACGGCCATGATTATACTGTGTTATAAGATTTTGAACTTTGATCATAATGGATCGTTCTTATTATTAATAAATCGAGCGCGTTGCATACGCGAAATACCCAAAAACGCGTTTTCTGCCATTATTATATTAAAGAACGTGCCTTCATGAGAAAAATGCAAGAAATTGGTTAAAAGTTGTAGCGTAGTGTTTATTGACAATCAGTCAGACGCGTCGCGGATGATATACCTACGTGCGTCTGTGTCAGTCTCTAAGAGCTCCCATCGCGCGTTTCTCGTGATCGACCGGTCGGCCCGAGAACGGTCAAGAACCTGAGGGTCCCCGGCGCGGAGTGACACGAGATTCGCGCTTGGTAACCCAAGTGGTCGGCCGAAGCCATTAACACATCCAGAGTTGTAACCGGTAAGCGGTAAGAAGATCGAGAGAGAAGAAAAAGAGAAAACAGGTGAGAGGCAAGTAGAGCGAGAGAGAAAGACAGACAGAGAGAGAGAGAGAGAGAGAGAGAGAGAGAGAGAGAGAGAGAGAGAGAGAGAGAGAGAGAGA
>NW_022639456.1:2373159-2376884 GCF_010583005.1 Odontomachus brunneus | reverse complement strand
AGAGAGAGAGAGAGAGAGAGAGAGAGAGAGAGAGAGAAAGAAAGAGACGGAGAGAGGGGCGGGAGAAAGATGAAGAGAACTCGACTAGGTGAGCGAGGAAAGGAGAAGAAGGAAGAAGAAGAAGCAGAAGAAGCGCGTGCCAGAGTCGCGGCTGATCGGAGATAGACGGGAAGGGAGAGACACGGGGGAGAGGGCGGGAAGGAGTATGGAGCCTGTAGCTCGTTCAGCGCATTCCAGTGGTATGAGGTCCATCGACGCCGGAATCCTGCATATCCGTGGATGCAGGTCGACTAGCTATGCGCTTAGGTGCCAACCGTGCCGACTGCCTGTCCGGGGTCCATAGCGGTGCGGTCTCCGGGCACCGAAGTCGCCGGCTGCCCGCGCCGCGCCCCGGTGCCCTCGTCGGCAAGTTCGCGCCGATTATTCGCGGAATCGCGATCTCCGGGAAAAAGAGTAATACCGGCTGATCGGCTTGGGCGGAAAATCCGAGAGGTTCCACGTGGCGCGGGGAGACCACTCGTATGGTTCCCTGAATCTCGAAATTTCAGATCTACTCTGTGTGTGTGTGTGTGGACCCGAATTTTCCAACATCCGTATTCTGAGGGATCGGTGTATGTGTAACACATGTGGAAACCTGAAATCCCACTCCAGCGCCCCTAAGTGGCAGAAAACGCACGAAATGCGGATGCTAAAGAGGATGGCTCTCGGCGAAGCCAGTGGGTTAAATAGAATCGAAAGAGATTGATGTGGACTGATGTAGACAGAGTAATAAAGCAGACGTTACATGGAAATCGAAAGCACGATCGAATTTCGACTTGGGTCTTATCGTTGCTTTCGAACGGATATCTTCCGTTAACGGATATCTCTTGTTAATGATCGCCGTATCCTACGGGAGATCTGCACGTCGTCTCGCGCGATAAGATTTTCGGGAAAAATATCAAAAGACCCGTTATTGAGCGCGTCTGTCGCTATCTAGGGAACCGCCTGGTTTTTCTTCTTTCTTTTTTTCCTTTTTACCTACAGAAATCGGGAAAACCCTCGAGGAATTTTATCGGAACTCTGGGAGTTTCCGTTGGAATTGTCTCCTGGAGGAATTCGCCTTTCTTTTTGGAGGCGACCGAAAGTCGCACGAGAGAGCATTCCAGTCGTTTTCGGTGCATTTTCAAATCTAGTATTCGACACTTCTAGTATTCAGGCGGTCTTTCCTTCTGTCTCCCCCTCTCTCTCTTTCTCTTTCTTCCTCTCACTCTCTGTTTCTCTATGGCGGTCGCAAATTGAAAAGCAACGGAACGGACCGGCGTCCCTGCGACGCCGCGGTCGACGTCGTCGGTGATCTTCCGCCGATTCTACCGTAAACCGGACGAACGCGCGCGTGTGACGCGTTGTAAACCTGTTGCATGCTTTAACGTTGTAATTTTTATAACGGCGCTGACGTGCGGGGTAATAATAGATTTAGGCGAGCGCCGGAGATTCCGATCTATAGCGAACGCAAAATAATCAAGGGGGTGTATTGCCACTGTATAACGTGCACGGCGTGGGCACGGCGTGTGTGTTGTATGCGCGATATCGATAAAATGCAACGACGTACGTACGCGCTGACGTTATGTTTCAAGATAAGTCGGCCCCGTATTCGCGAGCCGCTGAATATTTCATGCACACTTATTTCCAGCGGGGCGCGGTAACATCATGCAAAGTATTTACGATCGCCGTGCATTACCGCGATATTTAGTATTAGCCCGAGCGGAGTGGCGTCGTTACGAAATACGGACGGAATTTTTCTGCTAGCCCTCGCCGCCGTAAACTAAACGAACGCAACGATAAAGCCCGCGGCAGTCGCTAGATTAGAAATTACGCGACGCGCGAACCAGAGTGTTTACTTAACCAATAAAGTCGTCCGCGCGTCTCGGCTACCCTCGCGCTTTCTTCGCGCGATGAAAGAGAAGTCGCGTCGTGTCGCCCTAATATCGCGTCCCGCTTTGCTGATCTCGCGAGAAAGAGACGAAAAAAAACGTGTGTCGGTCGTGACCTTTGTTGACACTGTGGTGTGTGTGACGTATTGTAACGGAGCAACCCCGCGGATCGTCGACGACAACGTGCGCGATTCGCGCCGCAAACGCGAACAAGTACAGGAGAACGCCGCTCAGTCGGAGCCAATAAAATCAATTCGCGCGCTGAAGAAACAATGGACAAGACCGCGAAATATTTAGCATATATACGAGAGAAAAACTGTCTATATCCGTAGCCGGGCACTTTGTTTCGCGAGTTTGCGAGATCGAAGTGAAGCGGGCCGAGCTTGTTGGTGAGACAGACGCGAAAAAGGAGCAAGAACGCTGCAAGACGCGCGGCGGGGAAAATAGTCTGAAAGCTCTCTCTCTCTCTCTCGCTCGCTCTCTCTCTCTCTCGCTCTCTCTCTCTCTCTCTCTCTCTCTCTCTCTCGCTCGCTCGCTCGCTCGCTCTCTCTCTCGCTCTCTCTTCTTTTACCCGGCAGCCTTCAGAATCAGCCGATATCTTTCACCGAAGGGCACGGCCGCCACTCCCTAAAAGTTCATACTTTCCGCGCAGAATTTGTAATATTGTCCTGCCGGGGAGAATTTCGCGTCGATTTCGCGCCGCGAGCCACTTTCCGCGAAATGATGTTTCAACCTTGTTATCGATCGCGCGCTAATTCTGGCGCACCATTGTCGTTAAATCGCCATTGCCTTGTAATTACGACCTTTAGCTGCCGTGTGTGCTTGCGCGTTCCAGCGAATTTGTTGGCGTCGCCGTATAGTCGTAGCTCATTCTTTTATAATTTATCCGGAGGACTATTTTCGAAGGTGTCATTGGCGGTGTAGGCAATTGCGCGTACGACGAGGAAACGTAGCCTGTTACCGCCACGGAATGTCAGGCACGACGCGCGCGACGTAACGTGAAACGATTGTCGCGCGGGTTTGCGACTTCCGGCCCGGTGCGAGGAATAAGAGTCTGAGTTATAGCCGCGCCATTTCGGATTTTACTCGACGGGCCACAATGTGGAATCGCGGGCAGCGCGGCGTGTCGGTTAAATTTAAATTCAAACGGCGTTTAAATTTGAAATTAAATCGGTTGCAACCTGACCCGAGGGCACGGGAGGGTCGAGAGTGCAACCACCGCGGGGTCCGTTTTCGACTCCTTCCTCGTCGCGCGATCACGAGCTCGCGTCGAACGTGCGACGTTCCTTGGTCACGTGAGGGAAGGAAGAGGGAATGCTCGTGACGGGAGAACGACTCGTAAATTTCGCAAAGCGCAGGACTCCGTAGGAGCAGCATGCTTGTGTCGGAGAGAGAGAGAGAGAGAGAGAGAGGGAAAGAGAAGTATCCAGTTTTGTTCCGAAAGGAAACAAATGAAAGAATTGTGATTAGTGCGCCCCGGTGCATGGGAGAGGTAAATGCACTAATGGCCGGTCATTAGTACGTTTACTGTGCGTCGCGCGACTCGCGGAACCTGCTCGATCGCGGATGAATACGTGGCAATTTCACGAGATCGGGAGACAACGCACACGTAGGTTGCGCACGTTAAGTTGGGGAAGGCAACGAGGAATCGAATCCCATCGCTCGAGGCGCTCGTCACAAGTCAGAATAGCTTCGCGAATAATTAAAGACGACCCAAATGCCCCCCTCCCTCTCTTCCTCCTTCCCATCCGCTCGTCCCGTGTGTACGTATATAAAGGTCCGTGCACACCGGGAGAGAGAGAGAGAGAGAGAGGG
>NW_022639456.1:2372783-2373094 GCF_010583005.1 Odontomachus brunneus | reverse complement strand
GGGGGGGGGGGGAGGGCCGTGAGAGACGGGCTGTTTGTCAGAGAAGGCGCGGACGCGGTGATAGTACAAGATTTTCACGAGGATCACTCGCGAAAGATCGCTAGGAAACGACGTGTGACATCTTTCGTGTTCACTGCGACGTCCACGCAGCATATTGTCGCTTTTCCAGCGGCGACAAACGATCACGACCGCACAAGGAAACGCCTCGGAGTGGGTTTCCTCCATGGGGCGCAAGAACGGCTAGTCATGGCGCTGTTGAGAAATGGAGAGAGAGAGAGAGAGAGAGAGAGAGAGAGAGAGAGAGAGAGAGA
>NW_022639456.1:2361945-2368045 GCF_010583005.1 Odontomachus brunneus | reverse complement strand
AGGGAGAGGGAGAGGGAGAGGGAGAGGGAGAGGGAGAGGGAGAGAGAGAGGCTGGAGAAGAAACGCGGCCGCTAAATTCGCGAACGGGAGTCTCCGCGGAGGCCTCTAATCTCGCGCGGCTCCGGCACGACTTGCGCATCCTCTTTTGGAGTCCTTGAATATTTCTTTCGCATTATGACGCGCGCGTGCGTCCGGCCAAAACAGGCTGAAACACCATCAAGGACTTCGCAGAAGTTGAGAAAGCACCTTTAAAGACGGCTTCTGCCAACCCTCTCGCGCGCGCCGTTGCATTATGCGATGCACGGAACACACCGTCGGAGGAAGGGCAGCAGGAAGGCGTTTCTACGGCAGAAGCGGAAATGGAAGGCAAAAATTAGCCGGGACGCAACGCGTCGAGCGCAAACGGCTAGATGATGGGAGAGGAGGGAGGGTGTCCCTCTCTTGCGCGAAGCTCTCCCCGCGAATTTGATCCTCTTAATCGCGTCGATCACGTTCGGTTATTCGACTGAAATATCGTTCGCTAACAATGATGGATTCAGGCTCGTTACGACATTAAGCTGTCATACGAGAGGAAAAGAAAGAGAGCGAGACGATCTGCTGCTCCTTCTTCAATCTCCCAACAAGTGTTGAAATGATATACTTCTGCAAAAATTGCACGTTTCCTCGTATTTTGAAAGGTATGCGGCTGAGGTTCAGGTAGAACTAACCGAGTCGTGGATACGACGCGACGCCGTCTTAAATAGAGCGAGGAGAGAGCCGAAAATTTTTGCAATTTCTCCGGCAGTCACGGCCGAGTGATCGCTCATTTAAGAGAACAACGCGCGATATGCCCTATCCATCTTAATTCATACATTAAGCATACTTTACCGCGCGCCGCGTATAATCTTCAGTAACAATCACATCTGAATCTCAATACGCGCTCAATTCCGCGATGATTCATTCATCTTGTTGCATATCCCGCAAAAACTGAGAATTTCCTCTTTTCCCACCGTGTATAATACATTCGCGCTGAGCAAAAATACTTGGAAATTTATTTGTGAAATATTTCCGCGAATAAGCTTTATATTCCACAAATAAATTTTCAAGTATTTTCTTCTCAGTGTATGTACGAAGGAATATAGGAAATTGTGTTTTTCACAAATGTGCATCGCTACAATACTTTGTGATATTTGCAAAAATGGAAGTCGCGCATTCTCGATTCGAGAAGGGGCGAGCATTCTTTGCTGACAACCTAGCTTTTCGAATTTTGAGGCCCGTCGAAGCGAGGATAGATCCCGGAAAAGCGGGACGCGCACGGGCAGTATCGTAATCGCAGTCTCGCTTGTTCAAGGTGAAACGCGCAAGAAGACGAGCGAGCGTTTTCACGGCGCGAATGCGCGCGCGCGCACGTGAAATTCGCGACGTAAGTAGGTTAGAATAAAGTCTCTCTAATGTCCACCGATGAGCTTGATGTGCAACTAAGCGTTACGATTTACGCGTTCTCCCGGCGGAAAGGAGCCGCTTCCTCCTTCTCCTTGTCGTCGACGACGATGAGGGATCCCTCGTTTCATGTCGTCCGCTGCCCGTGAAAGTTCGCCCCGATTCTACTCGAGTGGAGATCTCGTCGAAATCCTACCGTCGAATTGGCGACGGCTTCGCGCTCGCGGCACAAAGGGATAAACGATAGGCCGGCCACGTGGTCTCCCTTCCGGGCGGAGTCGCTCGGTTGTCGTCCTTGAAACTTCGATCTACTCGCGCTGGTCGTCTACGTGCGAGCGAGAGGAACGAAGGGCCCGCGCTCGGAACGTCCACCTGTCCGCAATTTTTGCGCACAGCCGAATTCGCCGAAGAGGACGGCGGATCTGTGCCCCGAGAGTACTCCTGGCGTTCTTAAATTTAACGCTCCCGCTCTCCCGACTGCTCTCTCTCTCTGCCAAGGACGATGCCGGTAGTCGACGACTCAGGTAGAGAACGCAAGGAAGGCACACTGAGTGGCAGAGTAGTAGACCGCTGGAAAGGACGAGCATCTCGAAACCCTCTCGAGTATCGTGGGAACGATAGCTGGAGCGGACCGTTCGAGATTACCTTTTGTCGGACGAGCCTTCTCTACGTGGCGAGATACGCGTGCAAATCTACTCACGCTGCTAATTAGAGGCGACACGGCCGAGTTTATTTTTGCGAGGATGCGCCGCGGTCACTGGCGCGTCGCTCGCGGAATAAATCATAGCCGGCAACCGCGAAGGACTCGAGAGAGGAGAAGAGAGGAGACGAAAAGAGAGAAGAGAAGTGAGAGAGAGAGACAGAGATAGAGAAATGGAGTGAAGAGAATAGAAAAGAGAGAGAGAGAGAGAAAGGGGGCTTTAATTTATCACGCCGCTCGACCGCTATGATAAATTAAAACCCTCCCCCTCTCGCTGCTCCCGGCTTGCGTTCAGATTTTCAAAATCCGCCCCGGCCGACGAGAAAGAGAGAGTGTGAGACGCGTTCGCTCGCTCGCTCGCGAATCGTCCACCCGCCCGCTCGCCCGCGAACGATAATTACCGCGGAATTACCTACAACTCCTAAGCCATTGTCCCGATCTCGTCCGACAGTAATTTCGCTCTCGAGCGGATTAAGCGCGTCACAGCGCGGCATGACGCGGCACGGCACAGCCACGACGCGACGCGACGCGACGCTGACTTGTCTCTCGCGCTCGTCATGGCTTGCGTGTGTGCTGGTCTCTTTCTCTCCTTGGCTCCCGGTCGCTCTCCTCTATCGGCTCCGTCGTCTGGCCGTGCCGAAACTTTCCGTTGACCGTTGCTCGAGCTCAGTGACTCAGAAACGGCCGCAGGTTCGAATTGACATTCGCAGGCGCCCCGTGCGTTACGAGACCGGGCCCCGGGGTCTGCTCGAACGCAGCTTGCCCGAGAGAGAGAGAGAGAGAGAGAGAGAGAGAGAGAGAGACCTCGCCTAGCAAATAAATCTCTCATCTTAAAAAGGACTTGATTTTAACGGAAGGAGACTCCACTCCGGCCGTTGGCGCAGGGCCGACGATAAAATGAGCCGTTTGACAGACTGACAGAGACAAATGAGATGTGCTAATGCACCTTTGTGCTTCTTGAAAGATCGGAATTTTGGAACAATTACCCTCTCGAAACGATCGGTTCTCTTGGAACACTCGCGAATTGCGGTGTCTTCCCCGTTGCGCAAATAATTCGCACGGTGATTTGCTTCTCGGGACTCCAACACCACAAAGCTAACGATAATTTCAGACACTCGGCGGCAACTGGCCGTTATTTAACGCCGCGCGAATAAAACCGATCAACGCGAGTTTGACTTTGGTCAAACGTTGTCTCGCGTCCGTCTCCGTCCGCCAGACACAAGAGGAGGAGAAGAAGTAGCACGTAGACGTTCCGGAAGGTCGTCGAGAACGGTCGCCGCCGCCGTTGGCTCTCTCACTCGTTTCGTCTGTCACTTCATTCATGACTCGACTGGTAGTCCTGATCATTCCTCTTCTATCCATCTCACTCGCTCACCTTCTCCTCTCTCGCTCTCTTGTCCCTCTCATTCGCCTCCTCCTCTCTGGCTTCCTCTTTCCTCTTACTCCAGGGTCGGATCGAGGCTGCGCAAGGTTGCAGCGGACACCGTTCCGTTAACCCTTCGCAGGGCGCCGGGATATTTGATGTGATGATCGCCGGCTGAATGCTCATCGATGTCAGATGTCAAATAGTGTCTTCAGCCTCTGATCGTTTCTCTCAATCTGTGTCATCGTTGAAGCACAAGGGCGCCCGGATACCACGGGTCGACCCTGTCTCTTTCTTATCTATCCAACCTAACCGTCCTTTCCAGTCCTCTTCTCCTTATCTTCTTCTTTCTTCCTCTCTCCCTTCTCTCTCTCTCTCTCTCTCTCTCTCTCTCTCTCTCTCTCTCTCTCTTCTCCTCCTCCTCCCTCCTTTCCTCTTTCCCTCCCTGCCTCGTACTTGTCTCTCCTTGCACTCACCGAGTCCTGTACGGTTTCGCCGAGGCGGACATTCATAACGGCTTCGCAGTCGTCCAGTGACGTGGCATTCCTCGTTACTTAAATAACGCGCCGAGACCCCCTTTCGCGAACAAGTCGCGAAGTCGCACACAAAGCGGAAGTTCGTTAAACGCGAGGGGGGAACCATTTCGTTCGGAAAAAGAAGAGCCGCGGCTCGTTATGAACAAGCCGTTATTTTGTTCCTTTGCTAACTCGTGCGACTCAATAGCAATAAGAGAGAGTGACGCCAATATCCAATATAATAACCACGTGATGAGCCCGCATATGAATGCACCTGGAAATTTGCGCGGCGCTCTCGATCGTGACGGTTCGAATGAATCATGTTGGGAAACAAAAGCGTGGAGTTACTCGCACCGTTAATATACATCGTAATTAACTTCGCCGGAGGTGGAACACCTCGAGATAATTCGATTCGACTTTGTGTTTCGACTTTTGTGTTTCTTAAGACGTCTCTTTGTTCAAGGCGCTCTTTGCGAGAGACAGACAGAGAAAGAAAAAGAGAGAAAGAGAGAGAGAGCCCTCGCCGCGAAAGTCCGCTTAATGAGATTCGTGCTCAATACAAACACGCAAAACACTATAGCCAGCGCCCAGAGGACGGATTCCCGGCCACGGGTAGCTTCGTCGAGGAATCACGGTCGCGAGAAACAATAACGACGCCACAGTCTTCCGGTTGTAAAGACAACCGTGCAACCCTTTCTCGCCCTTAACCCTTACGGTACTATCCTTGGCCTAATCCGCTCGACGGCTTCGACAAGTCGAGCTCGTCGGTCGAGAATGACGTGCTCGTGAGGACCGCAATCTTACCGCACTCGCGCTGACGTTTCTTCCCACAGGAAGTGACTCTCCTACGAGCTCCGTGTTCAGGCTGACCGTACCGCATCAGCGTCTGACGGGGAAATTTCTTTGATCAATTCGGAATCGCGATGTTTCCTCAATGAGAATTTCAAGGGAATTCCGAGGCCGTAGTTTTCGCACGACTTTCCGACTTTTATCATTACTATGCGATTCCTTTGACTACGAACGTTCGAATTCGGACTCTGTCAAAGTCTACTCTCGGGCGAACTTTTCAATTCAAGAATACGATTTTTTTTTCATGTAGCGCGCACGTTTAAAAACTGGCTCATGAGACACTTCTTGTTTCTGATCGTCGACCACTAACGTACTATTAGCGTTAGTTTTCGGCATTTTTATTAAGAAAATATTGGCTCCAAATTAGCCGAAGAATTCGCCATTAAGCGTCGGTGTGGCGGCAGCAGTGGCGAGACAATCTGTGGAAGCGTGGTCGTCCTTCTGCCTTTTTTCCGTCTCGCTCGAGCATCTTTGCTATTTTTTCTTTCTCTCTCTCTCTCTCTCTCCCCTCTCTCTCTCCCCTCTCATGCTTCATCAGTCTCCTTTCCGGTCGCGCTTTTAGCGTCGCTCTAGCTTTCCTTGTTCTCTCTCTCTCTCTCTCTCTCCCCTCTCTCTTTCTCTATCTATCTATCTATCCTTCTCCTTCTTTCTTTCTCTCTCACTCGCTACATAGTGGTCCTGGGCTGCTTTTGGTGAGGCTAGTGGCGAACACACCATATGGGGCCGGTCTCATGCACTCGCGCATAGCAACAGAAACGAGAGAGAAGGCGGTCGTGTGCGGAGGAAGGTTGGCGTAAGAGAGCAGAAGGACGCGAGAGAGAGGGAGAGAGAGAAAGAGAGAGAGAGAGAGAGAGAAGAAGCAAGAAAGAAACAGCTTATAACTCAAAGAGAAATCCCTTCCGGGACTCGTGTTTACGGGAACTTTTCCTCTCGTTTCTGAATCCATAGCGCGACACCAAGGCTTACATAGGTGGCTTTTCAATAGTCTCGAAGCATTCGCCTCTCCTTTTCTCTCTCCTGCTTCCCGCTATGCCACCGCAATCGTCGGCTACGGTGTCCCATAGACGAGTTGGATGAAGAGCGTGAAGAAAGAGGGGAAGCGAGCGAACAGGAGTTTCAGCTGGCGGGGGTGGGCACCACCCTCTGTGACGACCAGCCGTTCTAGCGATGTTGCTCACGACGGCGAAGGGGAAAGAGAGAGAGAGAGAGAGAGAGAGAGAGAGAGAGAGAGAGAGAGAGAGAGAGAGAGAGAGA
>NW_022639456.1:2358361-2361179 GCF_010583005.1 Odontomachus brunneus | reverse complement strand
AGAGAGAGAGAGAGAGAGAGAGAGAGAGAGAGAGAGAGAGAGAGAGAGAGAGAGAGAGAAAGAGAGGATAACAATGAAATCGTGAGCCCTACGATGAATTCGCGTCGCCCATACCGGTTCCCTCTGCTCACCCACGCGGCCGAAACGAATCGAACGGACCTCGGCTGGAGTGTTTTCACTCGGGGGACGAGCGAATTCAGGACCCGTGTGCCTATTATCATAGGCACGAACGATGACGATGAAGGAGAATACGAGGAAGGGCCGCGTGTTCGCGTTTTCGATTCGCCTACTCGATCCGGATCGAGCGCAGGTGGCGATCGCGCGGGCCTCTCGATGACAGCCTCACTCTTTGATGATTTCTGGCTTTCTGTCCCTTGGCCTCTTCTTTCCCGCTTCGATTTTCGTGGAAGTGGCCAAAAAATAAATTAATATGCGAGTCGGTGTACGCGCGCGCACGGTGCATAACGCGAAAAAGCGGCGGTCTGCTCGCGTGATCTTCGCATTATCGCGGCCAATAAATTCCTGCCCGGAGTCGGCTTATTTCCCAACGGCGTGCCGAAAAAGTTCCCGTCCAGAATCGCGTCGTGAGATCGCGACGGCGGCGGCCGCTATCGGCCGATAGAAGTTCGCGCGTCACGCGCGCGAATTAAATTTCCGACTAACCCACATATACCTCAGTGCGAAATAAGGTCACGCCGGTGTTCTATATCTCGTCTTAGAAGAATCGCGCCTGTGACTAGCCGTGAAGTTTTAACCGCGTTTCACGGCTGCCTTTATAAGCATACGAAAGTTTTGCTCGCGCGCCCGGACGAGAGACGGAGGGTGCTTTTGTGCGATCCTCACGCGGATTCTGATTCTATCCCCGACCGAGGAGGACCGTCGCAGAATTAAAGAGACGAAGGAACGCGATTTGCTCGCCGGCGCAAGTGGATTTCGCAAGCGGGATTAAACTATTCGCACGTGTCTCTCTCTCTCTTTTTCTTTCTCTCTCTCTCTTTCTCTACGGCGGATATCTATCCGTCGGTCGCTCCCTTTCTTTTTGTAAATCGAGCCGACGTCGGGCCGAAGTCAAAAATAAGCGCGCGGACCAGCCACACTACGGGTTCGCTTCCGGGGCCGCGACGATCCGCGGCCCCTCTTGTCCTCGCTGCGACGGCGACGACGATGGCGACGACGACGACGGCGGCGGCAGCGGCGGCGGCGGCGGCGGCACCGCGAAAGAGTCGGGAGTTCATTAGCCGCCGCGCGGCCGAGTACACTCCTCGTACTCCTTCGACGTACAATCGATGCCGAAATAGAGTAACTAGACGCCGATACAGCGCTGACCATCGCCGTGTCGATGACCCGGTGGAGGCGTGCCAACCGAACAACCACCGCGTCCTGCCCGATCCGCGGCTTCTCCTCCCGCCACCCTCTCCGCCGTCGCTACCGCTGCTGCTGCTGCTGCTGTTGCTGCTGCTGCTGTTACCCCTTTCCCTTCGCTCGTCCTTTGGGGGAATTTCGCACCGGTCAACCGAGCGAAAATCCAACGCACGACACAAACGTCGGCGCCGATTTTCGTACTTGGCGTACGAGCGGATGAACGCGAGATCAAGTTCTCGTTACGAACGGCGGCGTGGTTTTCACGTGGTCGCGAGCATATCGATTCCTGGACGAGGCGGCAGATCGGATTCTGCGCCCTTTTCCCTTTTGCTCCCCCTGCCTCCCAACCGCCACCCGTCCACCCTTCTGCCGCCGTCGCTCCTTCCACCCTTCTCGTCGCGCGCCGTCCTTCCACCTACCTTCCGCGCCTCGTAGACAGGATATTTACGGCGAATTATACGACGCTTTTTGGGACGAACAATTGCGGCGGCGTTTCGACCGGCGCGCGTTTCTCAGACGAATTCTCGCGATAATGCGACTTTCGCCGCGAGAAGTATGAGCAGATCGATCGTTATTCTCTCCTCTTTCCCCTCCCCTCCCTCTCTCTCTCTCACTCTCCTCATCTCGCGCGAAACGTCATGGACTCTCTGCATCGCGAATGTAGTGGGTCGCATAGTTCGTTATGTAACTCATTACTTGGCGATCTTATGAGACCCATCGATTGATACGGATAAGCAGATTACGAAGGATCCAATCGGCCTGTTGTACTGACGGAAAATCATCTTCCCTTAGTGAGTTCAATAATCACGCGAATCGTGATTCGATACAAGCTCCATTTTAAATAATATATCTCATAATAGTTAGTAACTATTATGAGACGTTTCAATAATAATAAATGATGCGAGGCATCGTATGACGCATTGTTGAAAATAATTGCGTGAAAATAATAAGTATAGACACAACCATAGCTTTATAAGCTGAAATAAGTGGAACATTTGTGAAGAATTTGTTCTCATATCCGTCTCGATAGTTGATCGCGCTTTCGCGACCGGATAGCTTTGCATTTAGTAAGGAATCTTGACGAGATTTAGTGATACTTCAATATTTATCGGCAAGCTCGTTCATAATCACATTAATTTTTCTTCTTCAGGTTTATTATGCGAAGAAGAAACGGAGAGCTCAGCAGATGCAAGGGGAGGATGGCTCGCATAAAAAGGAGAGGAAACTCTACAACGACGGCTGGGATGACGATAATCACGATTATATCATCAAGAATGGGGAAAAGTTCCTCGATCGATACGAGATCGATTCGTTAATAGGTGAGACATGAAATCAGCGAGTTAGAGCTACAAACATTCTCAGCATAATTCGACGGACCAACACGTATTTTTCATAGTCAATCATCTGCAATCTATATTTCTTAAAAAAAAAAAAAAAAAAAAAAAAAAAAAAAAAA
>NW_022639456.1:2324998-2358225 GCF_010583005.1 Odontomachus brunneus | reverse complement strand
AAAAAAAAAAAAAAAAAGAAAAAAAAAAGAAAAATTAAATAATTTTAACACATTCGCTACCAGCGTCACATATGTGTGATAGAATTTCTTTTCCATGCCCACATTATCAAACCAAGGCTATTTTACACAATTACGTAAAAAAGAAAAAAAAAGATACAAGATGGGCTGCGGAGAAAATGTTCTGAATAAGCCGCGGCATCGAACGCGCTAGCGATTCCATAATGATGGATTTTTTTAGAAGACACTCTCGAATGTTACACTTTACCCTGGCTAGCAATTCGGCCGCCTATTTCTCACAGCGCACTCATTCGTCTTCCATTTGCAGGTAAAGGCAGTTTCGGCCAGGTAGTAAAAGCGTTCGACCACGAGGAGCAAACGCAAGTGGCAATAAAAATCATCAAGAACAAGAAGCCTTTTCTAAATCAAGCGCAAATCGAAGTTAGGCTATTGGAAATGATGAACAGAGCGGATACCGACAACAAGTATTATATAGGTATGTAGAAATAGAGGTGGAAGAGAGAGAGAGAGGAGAGAGAGAGAGAGAGAGAGAGAGAGAATATATGTCGCAATGTACGGAAGGATATCTCTCGCGAAGGATATCTCTGTGACGATCCCTTTTCCTCTGATTGCAGTTAAACTGAAGAGGCATTTTATGTGGCGGAATCACTTATGTCTGGTATTCGAGCTGCTATCGTATAATCTATATGACCTACTTAGAAATACGAATTTCCGAGGAGTGTCATTGAACTTGACGAGAAAGTTTGCACAGCAACTGTGTACTGCCCTCTTGTTCCTGTCTACGCCGGAATTGAACATCATTCACTGTGATCTGAAACCCGAAAACATCCTTTTGTGCAATCCCAAACGAAGTGCGATAAAGATAGTCGACTTCGGTAGTTCGTGTCAACTTGGACAAAGAGTAAGTATCTCGATAGATATCGGCCGGCTCGGCCGATATCTCCCCTCGTCCCCCGGCATCGCCGTTCACTCGCCGTTTCTTTTTCTTCTTGGCTACTTGCAGATATACCAGTACATTCAGTCCAGGTTCTACAGATCTCCGGAAGTCCTGTTAGGAATACCTTATGACCTCGCGATAGACATGTGGAGTCTGGGATGTATTTTAGTAGAAATGCACACGGGAGAACCTCTGTTTAGTGGGGCCAACGAGGTAAGGGGCCCGGCGATCGTATTGAATTCTTTTTCAATTGCGCACGAGTCCCCGCGTAGCTCTCGATAATCATTAATAGCACGAGACGCTACCGTTATGGCCGTGTGCTCAAGGCACACGCGCTCGCTCCCCGCGGCGAATGACTCGCTCGAAAGTGTACACGTGTGTACGCGCGCTGCGTGTATTCGAAGTGCGTGACGTAATCTCCCTCTATCTTGCCTTCCAGGTCGATCAAATGAACAAAATCGTAGAAGTACTAGGAATGCCGCCGAAACATATACTGGACCAAGCGCACAAGGCGCGGAAGTACTTTGACAAAGTCCCCACGGATGGCTCGTACGTGCTGAAAAAGTCCAAGGACGGTAAAAAATACAAACCTCCCGGCACGAGGCGCTTGCACGATATTCTAGGTGTCGAGACTGGCGGTCCCGGCGGTAGGAGGATAGGGGAGCCGGGTCACTCGATTTCCGATTATCTCAAGTTTAAGGACCTAATAGTACGGATGTTGGACTTCGACCCGAAGACGAGGGTGACGCCGTATTACGCGCTTCAGCACAACTTCTTTAAAAGGACAGCCGATGAGGGGACCAACACGAATATCGCTGCTGCTAACAGTGCGAGCACGAGTCCGGCAGTGGTGTCGATGAGCCAGGATCACGGTAAGATGTGTTAGCTGTTGCCCATCCGATCCCGGCGAGACATTATGTAAGATATAGAGGAGAGAGAAGTACGATAACGCATTTATGTGCTTCACATCTGGGTTTCTACGAAACTGGCAGGTTTTCAACAGTTTAAGCGAGCCGTCTCGTTTGTGATTCGCGGCACACGAATCGTATGAGTGTGCGCGCGACTGTCTCTTGATTCGAGTAATTTCCCTACCGGTGTTGAAAGTTGAAAACGTGTCAGGTTTATGCATTATGTCACGATAAATGTATTCTAAACGATCAATCGCAGCGGGAGACATGATCTTACAAAAGTATGGCTCTATGTCGCTTGATCTCATTCATCATTCATCATTAATATCACGTACTTGATTATTATATCATTACATCTGATGATTACATTTAATCTATATATATATATATACATATATAGTCTCTTGTGAGTTCATTTTTTCAGCTGAAATAGGTACCGTTGTAGAAAGAGAATTCACTACTTTCACGCCGTTCATTTATACATAGATAGTATTGTATAAATGTAATAACGAAGAGGCAGGTTTTTAATACTCTGCATTGTCACGTGTTCTGTTCAGGCCGCATTAGCTTAATCGCGTATTATCATCCGGAATATTGGTCATACGAAAATCGACTGTCCCATGCTCAAGCGAATTTAATGAAATTTTGACGGCTAATGATATATCTCTGAGCTGTTATGAGCATCTTTGAGAGTAATCGGATACAAGGTAGATATAGACGAGACAAACTCATAAGGCAGAGAGTTCTATTGTGTTGTGAGTTTAGGAAGGTTTTGATTTGTGCAGAAAATAAGAAATTATTCTCTCTTTCTCTCGAAGAAACGAAGGATTTTTCCGACCTCGTTGCGTCTCGTTTCTTTGTTTTTTTTTTCCTTCATTCTTTCCAAAAGCTAGATTACATAATTGAGTAATTACTCGGTATAGCATTAGTCGATCATACTTGCACTGCATTGTTAAACGTTAGTTCTGTTGCGATACGTACGCTTGATTCTGCGACCGATCATGATCCCTCTCTTTAACGGTATCTTTTTATTTTCTGCGCAAACTAAACGATACTTGTTGTTGTTGCCCGTAGATATGATGGGGGGACAATACGTGGCTCGATGACTGTCGTATCCGCGGGGCGGCGACGACCTGTCCTAGGCCCCAACCCTAATCTTACTTACTAACATAAGTAAGTTCTGTCTAACAAACAATCCTACACATGCTAAAAGACTAACGATGTCCCTGATAATCATATCCTGGCCTCGGATGTATTGCGCGAAGCCTTGCTTGCTTGAAGACAATATCCCTAATTTCTGTTTCCTTTGAGACACGGATTTTACAATTGCTATAGCCCGTGCCACCAAGGACTTGATTATAACACGATGTATCATTCCAACTTACATGATATGTGAGGCCAATAGTTCATTATTATATACATGAGGCTGTCCTTTCTCGATGACTCTATCTTAGATAACGTAAGGACAATGAAATAGCGTCATGTCACCGCTGGAATATGTTTCTAATTTTCTGCCGGGTCTCTGTGCTTTTTTGTCCGTGGTCGAAAGACGACCGGAGCGCTGAATGAAGCGCGCGAATGCGAAACGATTACTCGCGCGACATCGCAGAACATATTCCAACTGAAAGTATATACATGCATCTCTGTGTTAAGCGAATTTCTGTTTTGTAGAAAAGTCACTTCATCGTCTTCTCGTTTCTTTATCGTCTTTTTTTTTTATGCATGCTTTAGCTGCTTGCGTCGTACACTTTACAAGTGCCAGTGCTGTATAAATGGGACATGAAATCTTAACGTTCCTGTGAAATAAGTCTTGTCCATCAGTATATGTATTTACTATCATATATATATATATATATATCTCTTCTTGAGTTCTTGCCTCAACGTATTGCCCCAACTGCACACATTTTGACGTAGACATTAATTATTACGTATATCATTGAGAGAAAAGTTCGTCGATCACGATATGTAAAACGACAAAGACTACTGGAAGGATCGCAGTCCCACATCTTTTAAAATATGTCGCTTGTGATGTACACATATCACGACGTTGATTACTCAAGTAACTCTGGCAAAAGAAACTCACTGTACAATTTTGCAGCGAATAAAATACGTGGAATATCGTCGTCGCGGCACACTCGCGATCACACTGCTCTCGTGGTGTATTAAAATATATATCCGATTCATTCCTGCCGGTAGCAATAAACTCTTACGCGCGGGCTGAGGAAGAAACTAACAATTGCAATATCGAGTATCCACGTCCGAGGCACGTTCGATGTGTTTAAAGAGTGAAAATATCACACAGCCCTAGTCTCTCGTCGTCGTTTGAAAATGTGCGTGTAACGGAGGTGGTAGCGGTGGAGATATTATTGCCTGCAAATGCAATGCCCCTGTAGACGTTTGAAATTTTATTTGTTCTTTCATTCCCACATAGTGACATCCGATTTGTAATTCGAGCTAGCGGTTTTTTCGTGGATGGATTATGGCATTAGTGTGTTGAAATCCGCCGCGGGCATTCATCGAGCACGAACTGACACCATCCTCTCTTTTCCATGTCCTAGGACTGGTAACTATGTCGGGACAGGGCAGCGGCGGCAGCAGCAGCGGCGGCAGTAGTCTGCAGATGCAAGCGTCGAGTCTACCTGGTGGCTACCAGCCCATGGACTGCGAGTCCTCGCCCCGTCACTCGGGAAGTCGGCGTGCCATAACAACGGGCTACCCGTCGACGTCGTCAGCCACCGGGGGGGTGCCCGCATCGTCCGCCCCGATGTCCATGCAGTCCATGGACAGCTCCCTGATACAGAGCTCTCTCGGATCGTACAATAGCCTAATTCTTCCCGGTATACCCCATCTGCCTGCGATAATGACCTCGCCGATGATTCAGCAGCAGAACTTCTACAACTACGGCTACTCGACGACCGACACGCACGGGATGGTTAGACAGCCATCGACAGTGTCGACTAGTAACCAGCGAGATCCTGAGAGAGAGGATAGCCCGATGGTTGGAGTGTGTGTCCAACAGAGTCCGGTCGCTATCCACTGAGATGGGGAGGAGAGGGAGAGGAGGGAAGAGAGAAAGGGGTGAGAGAGAGAAAGGAGCAACCGACGGTGGGTGGACAATACAGCTCGTCGCGATCGCAGGACCGTGAAGAACAATCTTAGCCGATTGATTGATTGCGGATGGAGCTCGTGGCATGCTTCGAATGTTTATCGTGGCGTCGACCGACGAAAGGACGAGAGATGAGAAAGGACGGAGAAAGAGAGAGAGAGACGGTAGGCGAAACATCTCGGAGTCGTTCCCCCCGACGCTGCTTTCTCAGCACAGAGTCAAACGACACGCGGTATCGCGCGCGACACCGACGCGTCAACTTGTTGGATTCAACCAATCTTTCGGATACGTTGGTTTGGCCGAACAATTCTGAAAATACACCGAGAAAAATCTCCCAAGAAGAAAATCCCAAAATTCACCGCAAGCTACAGGAGAAGCCCCGGATCTCTGTCTCTCTGTGCCGAGAGACAACAGAAGCGAGGAAGTGCTCTAGAACAAAAGCTCGGCAGCGTTAAAACGACTACGTGCGCGAACGACAAGTCCAACGTGTGGAGAAGAACGCAAGAGGAGGAGGAACAGGATGTAAGGAGGAGAGCGAAAGTGCGAGAGGGAAATTTCCGTTTCCATTACGTTGCTGTATTTTTTCGTATTTTTTACTGAGCTGACTGGCCCTACACATTGGGCACGGATAAATGCGTGTATACACGAGGAAGATTAACGAAGAGCTTCGAGCACGGACAGACAGTAATGGTCTAGTGAGGATGAACCCAGCTGGCCTCTCGGGTCCTGCCCGATTCCACAGACTTACTCTGCAAAACTGCGGTTTTAGCGTTAAAATGCAGCTGAGCAGAAAACTTTCGGCAACCAAACTGTGTGGCCTAGAGAGCTAAAAAGTGATAATTACTATTATTACCGCATAAAAAAAATGGAGAAAAGTAAGAATTACCAATGTAAGCATGTACTCCAATAGAGTTTTATACACGATGTCACGAATGTAAACGGTTTAGCATGTACTTGCGAGCAAACCAGTCTCTCTCGCGTCGACTGTTAGTTATTTGTACAATACACTTAGGTGAACGATAAGAGTGCAGCTTTAGGGTTTAGCTTTTAAGTGTGAGAGGAGTTAAAAAAAAGAACACACACACACGGACATTGTAAACTCGACTCTTTTGTTTACTTTAATGGAAAACAAAGGATGTTGCAAACGTCAGTTTGTTGCTAAACAAGGACTTTAAACAAACGAGGTTTGCACGGCTTAACAACAATACATATTTATACATAAAGAAAAAAAAAAGCAGTAATAAGAAAGTTAAAAAAAAGCAGCATACACGTAAGATCGATCAAGAATGGTATAATCATACGAGAAACCTAGATACTTTATAATAAACAATACGCGCGTACTCGCATACAACACACGTTTCCAACGCCAATCGTCATTGATTTTTGCCGTTTGTGCTCCGATGGTTGCTGCGCTTATGCCATTCGCACCAACTCGTAACAATATATAGCTCCCCTTTCGTTTGTTATACAGAAGACTTACGCAAGCATGATTTTTATTCGGCCAAATGTTTTTTTTTAATCTCGGTTAAAATACGATTCCTTTTGATTATTTATGTCGACTGTACATCTATATACGTACATATATTGTGACTAGATGACGAATAAAGGTAGAAACTTTGATCTTTTTTTTTTTTCTTTTGCTTATTATCGACAGCCACACGAACGTTTTGTCATTAAGCTACCAATCGTAAGTGTAGTATAGTACCTGAAGGCAGACCATTAAAAAACGCAACCTTAATAAAACCCTACAGAATCCAGATGTTAAAAAGGAAAAAAAATAAAAGTTATGACTTTTAATAGAAACTAAATAATAATATACGCTGTAAAGAAAGAGAAATCTTAAAGATCTTAAAGAATTATGCATGTTGCTTTTCTGTAATCACGATATAGCAAAATGCGGAAATACCAAGTCCGTTTAACGAGGTATATTTTATATTTGCGGCTTTTATAATTCCATACAAAAAAAAAAAGAAAAAGAAAGGAAAGAACACTCCGCGGGGACCTAAGATATAGATGATAATTTATCTTTATGATGTTTACTGTATTCTCTATATGAAACAAATTTGATATTCTGTTGTCGGATCGTATCGTGATTTACTATGGCTATTTTAGAACGTTCTAGATTCATTTTGTCGCTTTTCAAGGTCTCCGATGACTTTTTACGGTAAATGAAGCTGCATGTATAATTCCAAATGTAATAGTCATCTTTAATATTTTAATTGCGATCTTCTTTATTTCTTTATTCTTTGTACGAAAATTTTAATGCGTAACTGCGACGGTAAAGCAACGTATTTCGTCTGCATGACTGCGACTGTTGTCAAAAGAGCTTGGCCAAAAAAGATATTAGACGACCAAAAGGATTCTTACGATGTATTTTCTGGAAAAGTAACGAGAGAAAGAAAGATAGAGAGAGAAAGAGAGAAAGAAAGCGTGCGAAAGGGAGAGAGAGAAAGAGAGAGAGAGAAAGAGGGGGAGAGAGAGCGAGAGCGAGAGACTCATTGTGGAATTTAGATTTCAATTCCTGTTGTATTAGTTGTAAATATATGAGAAAATATAACATACTTTCGAGTAGCTGAGAAAAGTCTAACGTGTTTCACAAGCCATTCGATCTGCTAAGAATCATTTTCTTCGTGCGGCCTTTCGAATGATTTGTATATTTTTATACACCTGAACAACATAGAGATGCATTTGCAGATACGTTTTAACGAAGAGGATACACACGAGACATTCTATATTGCAACTCAGAGATGTTGAAGTTTGTTATACTCGAATTTATTACTAAGTTACCGGGCGAAAACAAATTTTCTAACAGTAATCTAATAAAATGTAAGTCCCTGCGGGGCAAATAGGAAATACGAAGTCCACGATACCACTTGTACCATAAATGTTTTTATATCGCATTACGAGATTTACGGCAATCGGTGCTTAAGGTTAAATTCGAAGAGTCGTAATGAGTCTGTGTTGTGATTAGATAGCTCGAAAGCAATGCTTGAAAATAGATAGATTCACTGTGACATAAATGAAATATTACAGAAGAGAACAACCAGCTCTCCGGAAATCGCATCCAAAACGTAACGAGATATTACGTCGCACCTTACCTCAATGACTTTTTAATAATTTCGGCAGTTGAAGTTTGTACAGGATATGATTTGTTAGAAGAGTAGAAAGAGAGAGAGAGAGAGAATGAGAGAGAGAGAGAGAGAGGGAGAGCGATCGAGTGAGAAAGAAAAAGAGAGAGAAAGAGTGAAAGAAAAATTAAACGACGCGGACACGCAGGATTTTCTGTGATAAATCTTGATGTTTCCGCGTATCTTATTGAACGGCAAAAATCAGTACGCTCTATAAGTATAGACAATGTGTGATATCACACGGGCCCTCTTCCGAATTCACGATGTTAACGCGCTGTGCTCACTGATCCTGAGCTTGGTGTTCATGTAACATTTTCGCACGCAAAACCGTCACGTTCGAACTAATATACAGAACTATTTTTTATCATAAACAAAAACTCGAATCATCTTCGCTCGACATTTTCCACATGAGATAACGCGCGACAGGATATCACTTGTAGCCTTCTTCATCGTCCGTATTGCGAAGGTGATACGTACGTGTAAAACCCGGGCATCCTCTGTCCTTTCTCTCTCTCTCTCTTTCTCTCGGAGAGTCAGAGGAGGATAAGAATGAAAAAAAAGAAGAAAAAGGTATGCACAATTCGACCGAACGACGGACTCTTGGGCACAGCGCGTTGCGTTTGGCAATGCATTAAAGTATCGCTCCTCATTTTGACGATTGTTGATTTTAACCGAATGATTAAGTATTGTTTGATGGGAGAAAGAAAGAGAGAATATGTATGTGTGTGTGTATGTGTGAGTAAGAGTGAGAGGAGTGTGCAGAAGTGTGATAGATAATCGGTGACTCTTAGACGAATCTAATTCTTGATCACACCGGCTGACGAAGCAGCCGGCGGCGTCTAGGCGATGAAAGCAAGAAGAAATTTAGAGACGATTTTTTCGAGGCGCGAGGCAAGGATAATAGCGTTGTTAAACAGCATACCAACCGCGACACCAAGATCCACGCGAGCACGAACATGCGATGCGTGTCGGACACAGCTGTGCGAATTTCATTTGCGCGAGGACGCGGCGAAATGCGTTTCCAATGTAACGTTCAATAGCCTCCCATGAAAGAGAAGAAAGAGAAGAAAAAAAAAAACAAAATCCGATGCGCAGGTCGAACTTTTAGACTACTTTCTTCTTTTTTATTTTTCTTCTAGGATCCTTTTCGCTTTCCCCAACATACGCGCGTTCATTTCGCTCAAGAGTCTCACTACCACCACCACCACCACTATCATCACCATTATCACCATCACCACATCACACCATCACCTTCATATGACGAATGAATTTGTCCACTCAACAGCTGTCGTAAAATGCAAAGTATTTAAGCCAATTAGCAGACAACAGAGATGTATACATTTAATAGCATAAGAACCAGCCGTGATTCATGTTCCAAATGATTTGTCGTTGCATTTTCGAGTACGTATAGTTTCTTCTTTCTCCTTTCTCGTTCGCGAGAGAGTGAGAAACTCACTCAATTGCACGTTCAATTTGCACGATGAACTAAATTTGAGTCGTCTCTCGCTTTCCGACAATTCCGACGAATCGTTTCAACGCACTCCGTGATTTTCAATCACGCACACGCTCGTTAATTATCACAGCTCGACGCCTATTACAGCCATGACGAATCTTTCCTTCGTGTGTGTGTGTGTACGCGCGCGCGCGCGCTTGCATTTCCGACGGTGTATTTTAGCGTGAAATCTCACAGATGCGCGAAACGCGAGCGGCGGAGCCCTTCGCTCCGAAAGATCCGCTCGTGAGACGCGCGCCGACTTCATTCGCGGGATCTTTTTGGAACATGTCGCGGCGGACGTAAAGTAAACCTAAGTTTCCTAACGTCATGTGTAAAAGCATTGTGTTCAGAAACAAATATACTATAATACGACTGATGCGCCTGAGAGGCGACGTGCGAGCGTCCTTTGAGAATTAAGCATGATAGAGAGTTGACGATGTCTTGATGTCTCGTTCGGCGATGGCATGCACCAATCGGGACAAAAAAAAATATATGGAATGAATGCGGAGAGAGAAAGAGAGAAAGAGAGCGTGAGCGAAAGAGAATGAAAGAGAGGGAGAGAAAGAATGCGAGAGAGAGAGAGAGAGAGAGAGAAAGAGAGAGAGAGAGATGAAGAACGAATTAACAAACAAAAAACCGATTTATTAAGATGAAAAAAAAATAATTAACAAAACTCCATACCGGATGAAGAAAAATGAACTTGTATCTATCGTGTATACATTGTCATAACATTATTATGATGATTATTATAATTATTATTATTATATATAATAATGTAATTGAAAATTTGAAACGATATTACATAAGGTTAATAATAAACAAAAGCATCTTCACCTTTTGCTGTTACCTTTTCTTCCGCTTAGTGTTTTATCTGCCGCGCCTAATCTATAATCGTAATCGCGTGAAAGTTAAAGCGATTCCTTTATAATCAATATAATTCCTTTAATGCAAATTATGCAAAGTTTAAGCTCTGAAATATGGAGTTTCGCTATATTGAGCAAGCTTATGAAATTTATCGCTAATTCATGACACTCAAGTTGCACAAAATATCCTAAGATCGTCTTGGTCGTCTTAAGTCTGACGTCTTAAGAGACCCCTCAGGGCATTCCGGATATATTCCAGATAATTTTGGGACATTTTGGAACATGATTTGTATTGTTATCAGTATGATATTGAATTTATTGATTGCCGCTCATTTTTGAGCATTGCATCGCGAGAGAATCGAAAGAGGTCGTTGATGTAGCATAAAATATGTCCGCCTCGCGGAAGAAGAAAGCGTGTCAATTATTAGTGCTTCAATTTTTTAGCAATTATTAAGCCGGGCGAATGGCACTCTCGTTGAGTTAGCCGCACGAAATTAATCTGACTCTCGTAGAAGATGAGTTTCTCTGTGAAGAAGACTGGTGGCAGAATGTGGCACGAGGCACGCAAGCAAGAGAAGAAGATTCGCGGCATGCTGGTCGATTATCGTCGTCGAGCGGAACGTAGACGAGATTATTACGAGAAAATCGTAAGGACGCGAATGCTCCCGGCAGATTCTCCCGTGCTATTTGAACGATCAAGTCCGCTCCTGTGTAGTAACAAAATAATAAAATATATGCGTCTTCTTTCCCCTTTTGATTGACGTTCAACGTAGTGGAGTAACTGTACCGTGGCACTTTCGACGTTGAACACAATTCGCTGTTAAATATAAGCTACTCTCTATGTTCCATGCAGAAATCAGATCCTACGCAATTTCTCCAACTACATGGCAGACCCTGTAAAATACATCTGGATCCAGCAATAGCTGCTGCGGGTGACAGCCCTGCAAATATGTAAGAATATAACAGTAATTACGAAATTAAATATATTGATAACTGTTCTGATAGCTGTATCGACTATATGATACTGTGTCGTTACAATGTTAATTATATTGACTGATTTGACTTGTAATCTTATTTTAGGATGCCGTGGCAAGGCAACGAAGATAATCTCATAGACCGCTTTGATGTACGAGCACACCTCGATTGGATACCAGAAGCACCAGACACCATTGATGTTGACATTGCTTTAACAAGTGAAGATAGACATATCAACTATGAACGTTATCGTATTATTGTTCAGAATGAATTCTTAGGCGGTAAGTCTCTTGTCTCTGTTTTATCGTGAATAACTCTGATGATTTTCTGCACCGCTGATTCTTAACTAATGTTCCCTAACTTTCAGTGAATGAAGAGAAGTTTCTTCATCAAGTATATCTAGAGGAGCAGTTTGGTTCATCGACCAAGTTGGATGCTGCAAAAGATAAGAAAAAGTCTGCCAATAATGCTGCCATTGGATATAATTATGAGACAGAAGAACCGATACCTGAGCCAGTAAAACCAGTGGACCCTGTTATATCAGAGGAGAAGGGAGACGATGAAGATAGCGATATAGACTTAGGTATTGTCAGGCTGCTCAATGTATTATTTAATATTTTGTTAAACAGTATGAAGGAATACTTTCTTTCACGTAATTCATCACACTTGTGTGTTCTTAGATATATGCGTGGACGTATCTCAAATAGAACCATCTCAGGCGCACGAAATGAATTTGGTAGCTCAAAAATATGGGCTCCTAGGTGCTGATTACTTTAGCTTTTTGACGCAAGATTTTGAGGAGGCTGAAACTTTGCGGCAAGCGCGGAAGCAAGAGGAAGAAAAAGCCATGTATTCGGTAAACGATTCTGTCGATTCGAAAAGGACACGAATAAAGATATATTCTGCTTTCTCAGCATGCAAATTCTATTCAAAGAAGAATCATAACGTGTCTTCTGTTTTCGACAGGGTCGTCGGTCGCGTAGGGAACGGCGAGCGTTCAGGGAAAAGAAAATGATAGGTCGCGTAATGAGTCCACCTAGGTAATAACTCGTTACTGGAATTATTTTCTAGAGTAGACTCTTGCTTATTTGTCGTTATTCGTTCATTTGTGTAAATCCTCGCTTGTACAGTTACGCGGCAAGGGAGAGCCCGGAGTACAATCCTTACAGAAAGTCTTCTTCCAAGTCGCGATCGCGCTCCGCATCGCCTATTAATACCGGACAGATTACTTATATCACGAGTTTCGGCGGAGAGGAGGAGACTCACGGCAGTACCTCAAACGTCACGACGTATTCGAAGAAGGTCATTTATTCGTATCTCAGACGGCGGCGATCGGAGAGTCCTGCTTTCAACGAGAGGACAGTCAATAGAAAGCTGTCCAAGTCCAGATCGAGAAGTTGTTCGCGCTCCGTCAGCAGGACTAAATCGTATAGGACACGCGACAGAAAGCGAAGTGGATCTAGAGTGAGGTGAGTGATAAATGAAGACGACAGATAGCTCTTTGAAAGAATTGGAAGAATGAGAGCTAGCATTTATCGTAATTGTGCTGAGATGATCTTTTGAAGTATTTAATAATATGTTTACTACTATACCCACGATTTTTCATTCGTCATTTTAGATCAAGAAGGGCTCGTTCGAGACCTCGAAAGTTCACTAGATCAAGAACGAGGAGTCGGTCCAGACGATCGCGAACACGAAGCAAATCACGATCGCGTTGCAGGAGCACCAGCAGATCCCGATCATTCACCGTTTCCCGATCCAGATCGCGCTCGCGCGTGAAGAGATCCAGGAGCGCGTCCTCGAGTAGCGTGTCGAAGTCAAGATCTAGATCTAGATCGCGTAACAGAAGTCATTCGAGAGACAGCTATCGGAAAAGGCGTTACTCGCCGTCTAAGTCGAGATCCAAGTCACGGTCGAGATCGAAGTCTCCGACGAGATCTAGAAGTCGGTCAAGAAGTCAGTCGAGTTGTAAACGATCACGAAGCGATGACAATAAGACACCAGCACTGCCAAGGTAAAAGTCCTGCGAGTTTCTACGAGTGCGTCTAATTGTTTGAGTATGCCGCAACAAATACATCGCGATATATTCGCCTTTTGTTTCTAACAATCTGTCGTTTGCAGGTATTATGGCCGACGTGGAAAGTCGTCAAGTCTCGAATTAGATTTGTCTGACAACGAGGAGAAAGCCAGTCCAGCGACACCGAAGCCGCCGATAATTAACGCAAGCACGTAAGTACTCTGTGCAAACGATTCTATAATTTATAAGGTCGGGAAAATGATATAATGTGTACTTTTTCGGAAAATTTCAGGAACAAGCCAAAAGCAGGGTTAAGTACAAATTCTGGTGGCGGACACAAAGTCAGTAAGAACCATAACGCTTTCTTAGTCACTTAACGCACAGAGAATAAAGACAGAACATACTTGTCTCTATATAAGTACCCTTCTAAACGAGGAGCCTCGACGAGCGCTTCTCGTTTTCGTTGTGCTAACACGTCACCGACGTGTCTACGTCATATGCTATATTTATTTGATGTTTTTCATTTCTAACGTATTGTCAGGCACATTTTTTACGGGCACCGTTAGAGCAACGAGGAATTTGGAATTTTCACGGGTCTATCGGCAAAATTCCAAGCGATTTGATACATTTAAATTTAATTTTTTGCGTAGTTTGCTACTACTTCTCTGATTCGTGTGCACACACATTCAGTTGTCCGGAAATGACAAATTTCTCGTGGTGCATATTTTTTTATTTTTTATCTGGTAATGCATTATCAGTTGCGTATGTACACATTATGTACGTGTTGCGAGCTAGTCTTGCGTATTATACCAAAAGTACCGATTAGCTACAGAGCTTTAAGAGTGTATATCTTTCAGTCGGTGAAAATTACACCTCAGGAGCGGCTTAAGAAGAAAATGCAGACTCTGTTAAACAGACAATGTGAGTTGGCTGCTTAGAAAGAATACGTTGCACAGTTATGCGATGTAAAGCAAAACTAAAAGTTTGCATCATTGTACAGATAAAGCTGACAAGAAGGCCGAGCAACTGAGGATTGAGAAAATGGAGCAGCAGAGGCAAGACCGGGAAGACGAGATTCGAGAGATGTCTTTAAAACTCCGTAGAAAGTAAATAATTTTCGTTTTCTCTTGTTCTCGGAATGATTCGCTTTAAACTGCGATATTAATTCTGTCTCATTGTTTTCAGACAAAGAGAACGAAGGCATCGCTACGAAGGCCACAGTTCCGATACACGTTCTTCCGTGTCTCGCACGCCAAGCCCAAGTCGTAGTCCCCGACATCACGCGGTGCGTCGCGAGAGGAGAGATCGAGACGTAGACGGCGATCGTGAAAGGGAAAGAGAAAGGGACAGAGACAGAGACAGGGATTATCGTCGCGATGACCGCGATCGAGATCGTGATCGTAGTAGAAACGACTCACGTAGAAGACACAGAGATTCACCACTTCGCTCATTGAGTCCCAGGAGCAGTCGGTAGTATCTCTAATATCAACGATCGAGTTGCATCGGCAACTAGTAAACCTTTAAAAATGTGTCATCTCAAGTGCGGTGATGAATTGAGTACAATGGAGAATAGAATGAACGATTTACGTTGGATGCAACTGAATCTAACAAGGGAACACCGAATTCTTTGATTTTGATACACTTTTGTGAATATGTAGAGTAAATTAATAACATGAATAACGATATATTTCATTTGTGCCTTATCGCTATTTAAAAGTATGATTTACACTCTCAAAGTAAAAAGGATGATTCCACTTTTTTGTGTATTACTCTTAAATTAAAGGAGATAGAAAAAAATTTTTCGAATAAATGTTTAATAGTAAGTTAAGTGCTGTAAATATTAACATAAGCATAAATAAGAAAATACCTATAAAAAATTTTTTTACAATGAAAAAAAGTATTTTTTTATTTATGCTCATGTCAATATATTTGCAGCACTTAACTTATCATTAAACATTTATTCGAAAAAATTTTTTCTACCTCCTTTAATTTAAGAGTAATAAAAACGAAAAAGTGGAATCGTCCTTTTTATTTTGAGAGTGTAAATCATATCTTTAAATAGCGATAGGGCACAAGTGGAATGTACTGTTATTCATGTATTGATTTACTCTATATACTCACAAAAGTGTATCAAAACCAAAGAGTTCGGGTTCGCGGTGTTCTCTTGTAAGTATAATACAATTCTCCTTTGCATTCTGCTAACTTAATTTTTCCCCATTCCAGAGGCCTAGTCGACTATTGACTTCAGGATACACGTCTCATCTTCCACCCGAGTGTTAAAATGCAGATAATTTAAAATATGTTTCAAATACTTCCTACTCAATCGCATTCCTTCCTCAAATCGTTGCTACTAGCGTTTCAAAAGGCGTGTATTATGGAAAGATTGTGTGAAACGTATTACGTAGTATCGTTGTCCTGAGAAACATCGTGAAATAGCACGAGTTATAAATCTGCTAATATATCAAATACATGGAAGTATTTGTATATCCATATTTCTACTCGTCATTGTTACACACGCGATATACGAAAGTTAGCGTGATAGACTATTGCGAGGATTGTATTTGTAAGTTTCATTTCGGAAAAAGAGCAAGGATTTCCTTTGAAAGATATGTTACTATTGTACTTTAGAATTGAGCGCACTTGGCTATTTATTAGATATCAATTATTGTTAGATGATTGTTCAAATAATAAAGGCGTCTATTGCGCAACAAATAAATGTAGCTAATATTTCGTATCAACCACACTTGTATTGTTTATCTTTACAAGTATGATACAAAGGTTATCACTCTTCTCATTTCAACATCTGTGATATGTTTGTTGTTTTCCATAATACGAGACGAAAAAGAAAATTTTTTGTCGTAGTTATATTCACAAAATTTTCGTATAAATTATGTCCGATCTGTAATTTTCTTTTATTATTATTCAATTATTATCACTGTGTTATTATCTTATCAATGTTATTATTATTAAAGTCTCTGTCACGAAATTTAGATTATCTAGATTGTCGTTATCTTTGTATTCTGATGGAAGGTTGATAAATATGATGATGGAGAGGGGCTCTATTGGATATCATTAGTCCCTCAAGTACAGAAGTACGAAGATATTGCGACTAAGATGGCACAAATAACATTTGCACTTTTAACTGGTATGTATTATATAAACTCTCTTTGCATGAAATATATCTTATATTTAAAAATGAGCAATAATAAATTTCAGTTTAAGATATTATTTAAATATCTATTTAGAGGTTAGATATGGTTAGATATAGTTACATTTCTTATATGTTCAATACGTTTATCAATAATTTTTTACAAATAATAATTTTTCTAATAATTCTGTTACAATTTAGTGAGCGATTCTGTTGCAAATGGTAAGGCAGTAGACAGAAGCGGTCCTGCATTAGAAAAACTTGTCACCGACACAAACACAGAAACAGGAAATTTACTTAAAGGAAAAGTCGTTTGTAAAACAATTGTGTCAGATGATAAACATTTGATAGTGGTAATTACGGGTGTTTTTATTATTTCTCTCTTTTTGTTATCCTAATTTTATATTTTTAAAATATTTTATATTTATTTTATTATATTAATTTAATTAATTATTTTAGAGATATCTAATTTCTCGAAGTGATCTTTCAAAACATGAAGTAGCTAATGTTATTCTCACCACGGGTGGTACTGGGTTTTCTAAAAGGGACGTAACACCTGAGGCAACCAAGAAAGTTATTGATAAAGAAGTTCCTGGAATAATCACAGCAATGGTGACAGCAGGCTTGAAAACAACACCAATGGCTATGCTTACTCGGTATAGATTTATTTCTATTTGTTCTTTATAGTTTTTTTTTTAATTATGACCTTTACAATCAATGATCATGATCTTTGATCCTCAGAGCTGTATGTGGAATACGAAATAAGACATTGATTATTAATTTACCTGGTTCATACAACGCTGTGAGAGAATGCCTGACTGTCATTGCTCCTGTAATTCCACATGCAGTAGATTTGATCCTAGATAGGAAAGATGCGATTGTGGTTACTCATAATACTGTTAGATTAGCAACTAGTAATAACACTAAAGCAGTTCAGCCTGTTCACTGTAGCATTATGGTAAAGTAATTTTTGTATTATACTGTTCAAAGTAATTGGATGGGGGTCACTTGTTAAAAAAAACTTCATTTAATGTGATAATTGTTTTGAATAATATAAAAATAATACGAAGATTTTATGGAATGTGCGTACAAGTAAAAAAAATTTTGCAGGTTGCTCATAAAAATATAGCACAACGCAGCAGACAGTCTCCATTTCCTATGGTTTCAGTAGACAACGCACTGGAATTAATACGTAAGAATGTGGAGAAAACAGGGACCGAAGTGGTGAATATAAAAGATGCATACGGCAGAATATTGGCCGAAGATATATTTTCCTTTTGTGACTTGCCACCATTTAGAGCTTCCATTAAAGATGGATACGCAGTATTGGCAAGTGATGGGAAAGGTATAAGAAAGGTCTTAGGTGGTGTGACAGCAGGAACTAAAGTAAGTAACAGTCTCTCAAGACTACAAATTCGAGCTATAATGAAAATAATTTTTTAGCCTTTTTCAACTCCACTTCAAACTGGCACATGTGTGCGTGTAAACACTGGAGCACCTGTACCTGATGGTATATAACTCTTTACATTACAATTTTTGTTATTTTAATGTCAAACTGCATAGGTTACACCTGAATTTTTAGCTTTGCTCTTTTATATTGAAAATTACAACTGTACTATGATTATATTAATATACTCGTGATAAAGAATTCCCTTCTAAATTGCAGGTGCAACAGCAGTTGTACAAGTTGAGGATACAAAGCTAATATTAGAGAACTCTGATAAAACTGAAGAACTGGAAATTGAGATAATGACTGAACCAGTGGAAGGACAAGATATTAGGTACAAAGCTGCAGCAAATATTTTTTGGAAAACAACTTGTGTCTCATCATCTAACTCTATTTCTTTGTTTGTGTATTTTTGAAGACCTATTGGTTGCGATCTAGAAAAAGAAGCCTTAGTTGTAGAAGCGCAGAAGTATATTGGTTCAACAGAAATAGGACTTCTAGCAGCTTGCGGTGCTAAAGAAGTTACAGTCAACAAAATACCATCTATAGGTATATTGTCTACTGGAAACGAGTTACAGGAACCCGGAGAATCATTGAAACCAGGATGTGTTTACGATAGCAATAGAATAACCTTGATCGCACTATTAAAGGAGAATGGCTTCAAAGCTTTGGATTTTGGAATCATAGTTGATGAGTAAGTCACTGAAATTTCGCATAATTGCTAATGCACACGTTACATTTTCTAGGTTTATACAGAAAAAAGAAAGATATTGATATTCTTATTACTTTTTAGTGAGACCATTTTGATATCTAAAATAGAAGCAGCTTTACGAAAGGTAGATGTGCTCGTGACAACAGGTTCTGTGTCGATGGGCGATAGAGATATATTGAAGTCTATTCTGCAGGAACATTTTAAAGCCACGATACATTTCGGTATAGTCACGTTTTTGTTACGCATTGATACTAATGTAATGCAGCATAATATGCATTACTTAGAACGCCATATGCATTACAGGTCGTGTGAACATGAAACCGGGAAAGCCAACGACGTTCGCGACATGCATGTTCCATGATAGAAAAAAATATTTCTTATGTCTCCCGGGGAATCCTGTGTCCGCTGTCGTTACCGCACATTTGTTTCTTCGGTCTCTTTTGAATGAGATGTGCGATGATTTATCAGAACCTATCATAGTGCAAGCTAAGGTTTGTAAGGTCCTGCATTTAAGCTTGATCTACAATGTTCTTGGCTTCCTGCTTCTTTCTCTTTATCTCTTTCTGACTTAAATCTTAAGCTTTAAGTCAGAAAAAACAGAAGACAAGAAACAGAATGCAAAGAACATATTGTAGATCAAGCTTTACACAGGAGTGCTGCAAGATGCACGGTGCATATAGTTATAATATCATTATATTGCAGTTGACATCGTCGTACAATTTGGATCCGCGTCCCGAATATGCGAGAGTGATCTTGGAATGGAATAGCGAAAATGAAGTTCCATTAGCATATAGCACGGGAAATCAAATGAGTAGTAAACTACTTAGCTGCAAAAGCGCCAATGCGCTCTTAATGTTGCCAGGGCGAACGGAGAACATAAAAGTGTTAAATGAAGGTGATATCGGATTAGCGATGTGCATTGGATTTAAATAATTTCTAATATTCGCGGCACGGATGATTATCATTAAGGTTTTTTGATTGTTTACATATTCTTATATATAAACATTTTGAGATGTATTTTTGAGATGATACATGTATTGAGATGACACACACACACACACACACACACACACACACGTATATATTTACACACATACGTATTATGTTAAAAAGTATAAAATGGATGCAATATATGTAAAGTTTAGAATACCTTGTAATGTACATAATCGTATGTTAGAAAGCATAAAATAGATGCAACATATATATATAAAGTTTGGGATGTTTTGTGTTGTATACAATCTTGAAGAAGTGATGATTTCCAAAAATTTTGTGAATTTATCTTAAAAATGATTGCGATATGTTTCACTTGAGTAAAAGTATATTAATTTACTTGAGTAGAAGTATATTAATTAAACATAATATGTATGTTAGAAAGCATAATATAAATGCAACATATATATAAAATTTGGGATACTTGGTGTTGTACATAATCTTGAAGAAGTAATGATTTTCAAGAATTTTGTGAATTTATCGTAAAAATAATTGCGATGTATTTCACTTGAGTAAAGGTATATTAATTAAATATAGTTAATGCATACTATATAATGGTTGTCTGATATTCATTACTTTCCATACTTTTCCTATTAAGTAACATATTTATTTGTAGAAGATCTAAATTGTGTGGCATATTAAATTTATATTTTCTGGCTTCACACGTAATGAAATTTTTATATTCTATAGAAATCTGTCGCTTCTCATATATAATATAAATTGGCGATGTAATATAGTGTTTTCTGCTGTTGTATAACTAATTTGCATTTTACCAGTGCTTACCGAACTTTTCTCCGATCACAGAAGATACAAGACGTTACAATTTGAAGCTCTAACGATAAATCTTGATGATTCGCACATTCTCGGCGCGATTATTCAGATATACTTTATCAAATGGACGATATTTATTTTCGGCACTCCCGACGAAGATCCACGCTCAAGATTTCGACAAGACGAAAACATATAACGTAGTTATTTGAACTTTAGGCCGCTGCGATCTTTAATACTTTATTCAACACTCCCGATCGCGAGATACCCGTTTCCGATAATTCTATAACGATATTTGATTGTCGTGCACACGCCAAAGTGATTCTCGACGAGTTCCGACGACATTCAATTTCGAATGGAAGAGATTCGCGAGAAAACGACTGCTGCGCCACGACTCGTAATCGACGGCAACCATTACGATCTCGAAATAACGCGCGTATGTACTACTTCATTCGATCATCGCAAGATATTCGGTCTCGACAACGACTTGGCGATATTTCATTATAATAAATGCACGGTACTTACTTTCGGCTGGCGATTATTCGCGCATCAGGAGAACCAATCGGCAGATTAGAGACGCAAAGTGCAGCCGTTTGAACAGCAGCTTGCCATAACCCGGCGGACTGTACTTGATATTTCCGATCGCTTGCGACTTGCGACGACAGTATCGACGATGTCCCCGTCGTCACAGACGCACGGAACTGACTTCATAACGTGGATCCAACTTGCGTCGTAGGAAATTCGAATTTTCAGGAATGGGCTTACGTCGCGCGATCCGCTCATCAGTGGTGAGACAAGAACAGAGTGATTGAATGAACGTCTGTCCTTTTCTAACTTATTACCATTGTACAGAAATATAACGGACACGAACCAGGCGCATTTTATCGTTCCTTCCTTCCTTCCTTCCTTCAATATTTGGCTACAGGCCTCTCTAAGAGTAATGTCCCAACGCCAGTTTCCGATTAATGATATAATTCGAGAGCAAAGTCTTGGAAATTTTCAAGACACGATCCAAAAAAATCACAAGGTCCGAACATGTTCGAACACGTCTTATCGTGACGGCGGTTAGGCCGGGACTGCATTTTATCGTTACCATCGCAAAAATGCGCCTAAAGCCTGTATCAGACTACCGACTCCAGTCGGTCAATGCTAAAATGTAAAAATGATTTATATACGCTAAGATTACAATGCATATATTTTTGATATGGGCTTACGATTAGCTATGACTCGAGTTGCCGATTCGAAAAATAGACTGAAGTCTAAATGCGAGTCGGCCGATTCAGTCAGTCGATGCCTCACTGTGATTGGTCCATTGAGAGTCGGCAGTCGTAGTCGGCAGTCGGTAATCTGATGTGGGCTTAAGGCCAAATCACACTAACGATTGGCGATTGAAGATTGGATTTGACCAATTGGAACAAACCAAGCCAAAGTTGAAGCTCGTTGATTCGTCAAAATCTAATCTTCAACCGTCAATTGCTAGTATGATTTGGCCTTTAGGCCTGGAACACAATACGCCGTATGTCGGAGTTGTGTGTCGGAACGCAGCCGATGGTCCAATAAGAGAACTTATTTTCGAGAATGAGTTCTCCTCATTGGACCATCGGCTGTGTTCCGACATGCGACAGCGACATATGGCATATTGTGTTCCAGGCCGATATTCTTGAAATTTTTGTGTATACGTAATTTTCGTTGCGCAATTATGGTACGATTAAACAGTAAAAGTTACGTATACGCAACTATGGTACGATTAAACAGTAAAAGTTACGTATACGCAACTATTTCAAAGGTGCCCAGGTCTTAACAAACGTAGTAAAGGCGCACTTTATTAAATGGTGTCTCGAAAGTGCGTTCAGCTCTATCACTATCTAACCACTATCTAGCCACTATCTAGTCACTAAAATCAAGCTGGTGGCCGCTCTCAGACTTCTCTTTATTTGAACAATGAACGTAGGAATATCTGGACGAAGCGTAAAGTATTTTTATAGACGCTGGGAAATCTTCATCGCGGCCATCTTTGGTGATTAAAAGTGATATATGACATATGTGTATACATAGATCGAGGATTTTAACCTTTGTGGTGAAATGTCCTTATGGATAGGACTATATATTTCGTAGTAGAAGATGCCGGATTGTTGCGGAACATTGTAAAAGCCGGAGAACCGAGAAGCCAGAAAAATAAAATAGGAACTAAAATAGTAACGTAAAAATGGTAAGACTATCATTTTACAAGTATGTTTTAATATAACAAACAGTTGCAATCAGGGTAAAACTTTATATTCACATACATTCATATATACGTATTCATTTTGTGTTCCAATACACTATACCAAGACATTGTGCTCGTTGAATAGGCTGCCGCCATATTTGGTGATCACTTTCGACTTTCATTTCTCTCACCCCTGTGGCTTCACTCTTCGCGAAATACGCTCCGTCCAGATATTCCTACGTCCATGGTTTGAACGGATTGAATTGCGGCTGTTGAGTTTCTCAAAGTGTCAGCAGCGCTCTCGATCCACCGTGGCGGACCAATCGCGACGACGCGTTCATTCCTCGTCGATTCCTCGTCCTATTCGACCTATCGAACTACGAGAAAGCTGAAGAAGCCCGACAGATGTCGCACAGTGGCGGTTCTATACATCACTCGGTTCGAAATTCCTCTTCTCGTACGGAAGCGCGCGCGAACGGACGTCGTGAGCGCCGAGTGGAGCGACGGACGACTGCTGCGACGCGTTATTAGGTCCAGGTAAGTACGATTCGACACGAAACCTTTCGTTTATTGTATCAGGATAACTGTCGGAGCATCCACCGCGACGGAACGTCCGATGTCAAGCGATTCTGCGACGATTTGAACGCTAGCTATGGTCTCGTTCTGCCGTTCACCCGCCGAAAGTACACTCCGCGCGCGCGCATCGAGCGAACGAGCATCGGAAATGCCGAATTATGCGATCGTTCGGTCGCGTTAATTGTCCCGCACGAGTGAAATTTAACGCGATATCTTTCAAGCACGCGTAGCTAGTGGCGTTTGTCGTCAGCGTCATTTCTACGTTATGTTAGTACCGACATACATAGATGGAACGCGTTCGGTCCTGTTTCGACGAGACGAACGCCGCGGGATTCAGCGCTCATATCACACGCTCATTTGCTTCGGTGAATTTCTGACTATTTTCATCGCATTAATGCGCAATACCGGTTGCGAAATATCGGTTGTGTCGACGAAACTTTCTATGAAAGACTGTTGGCACTGCATGAAGTTTCGTGACTATTATGATCGTTAACACGAATGCTGCCAACTACTCAGGTGGGATAAAAGATCACGACGACATCAATATGCCAAAATAACGAAAAAATGACTCGAGAATTCATTTTTTGCGCATTTCACACATTTTTCGTCATTCTAACGTCATCGTGATTGTTCTGCTTGAGTATGGGTGAGGTGTACACAGAGAAAATTTTATAGCAAATATTGCTATAGTGCTTTATAACAGAAGAATAGATTGACATTCTGCAGTAACTTATTATCTCCTTTCATTTTTACACTATGCTGCTTATACTTATAACTAAAATATGCTGTATTAAAAAAATTTGTTGTTTCTAGTTAAATTTACTATGTTTCTTAGCAAAATAAATCTTATTACCTAATAAACTAACCGTCTATTCTTGCACCACCAGAAATACAGTAAAATTAAAAAGAATATATATAAAAAACTATAATATTCTCTCTATGTACAGATTATTGTCCTATATCTAATGCTACAAACAGTAGCACTTCTACGTCTTTCACATTGAGGCTTAAAGAAGGACTTATTTCAGAATTACCCACACAGCACGTAATATTATATAATATCACAGCAATATTTCAATAATATTTCTACGATATTACAATATTACGGAAATATTACTGTGATATTATATAATATTACGTGCTGTGTGGGTATTTAATGTTGTGGTTTCTCATTATTAGTATCTCATGTTTGGTATCTCATTATTCTCTATCTGCATGTGATGTCTTTATTTTTATTTCAATAAGCAATTAGTTATATAACTCACTCGACTGCAGACTGAGTGCGATAAGCATTCTTAAATAATACTCGATAAGCATAATTAAATAATGTGAGTAAATAATAGGATTAATGGATAAATGCCAAACACACTCTTTTTTCATACGATTTATTTATTATTTATTATATCTATTATATATATATGTATAATATCTATTATATATTATTTATATGATATGTATCGGATACACAATAACAATATATAGTTCTTTGAACAAAAGTGAAAATCAGCATTGTGAAAAATTTTAGGCAGGGGACTTGCGAAATATTTTGAAAGTTTGTTGCGATCTTTCGATCACCGAGATTATGTGTATGTGTATATGTGTGTATGCGTCATTGTTGAGATGTGAATGACGATAATAGGCAGGTGGTGGGGGTAATCTTGCCGTTTGTTTTGATACTCTCGCGCGTCGCGTACTTGTCCGTATCATTACGTATTGAGCCGAGGAACGACGTACATACCGCGAGGCACGTGTGTCGGTCCATCCGTTATCACTCTTGTCGGTTTTTAAGATATTTAATTAGACTCTCCTCGATGTCACGATTATTATAACACACGTTTCTACGATCAAATCGTATCTACGCGAGTGTCAGTGTCAGTGCTACGATGGAGTATCCGGAGCAGGTGGGAGCAGGATGTTGGATCGACAAGTCAGAAAGGAGGACGTAGAATACCAGGATGTGGACAGGAATACATTTCCAAGTATGTCATATATTTCCAAATATGTCGTTGTACAAGATATCTTCGATTTTGACGGACGTTTAACGAGCTTATCGAGAATGAGAAGATATTCCGAGCCGAAATTTAGACTGACATTCACAGTGTCTATCTTTTGTCCATAATATAACTATAGTTTTTTGAACTTTTAATTATTCGCCAACATTCCATACTTGTATGGAATACTCCATGAATACGTTGTTCTAACACGGAAATGGTAGTAACATACAAGGTTGTTGTCACTAATAAGTAAATCTACCCAAAAGTTACACTCCGATTTCTTTCTAATTTGGCAAATGTAGAAATACAAAAAATATTTAGATCATATTTTTTCATATTGATCCACTTTGAGTTTCATGGGCAGTTTATAGCTTTTTAATGTTCTCATTTCTATCATCAACAAATGCAACAAAAATGCATAAGAAATAAAATTGAATACAAGATATAGGCATTTTTTATTTGCTGATTATAAATATGAAGTTAAATATGTAAAATTATTTGTATAAATAATAAAATGTTTAAACAAAACATGTACAAAGTTGAAAAAATTATTTATACAAATAATTTCTCGGTTTCGCTGAAATTAGAACCATTTTTTACTAGTTTAGCACAGATTTGAATTATTTCGGTTGGAATCTCGGCTAAAGAAATTTAGAATGGTTCGTGTCTCAGTTATGCCGATTTTGTTAAAATTTTAATTAAAGTTGCCAGATTTTGGTTTGGCCCAGATTCAAAACATTTTTTACTAATTTAGCACAGATTTTAAATATTTCGGTTGGAATCTTTGCTAAAAAAATTTAAAATGGTTCGTATCTCAGCTATGCCGATTTTGTTAAAATTATTTAACTATATTTTGTATTCAATTTTATTTCTTATGTATTTTTGTTGTATTTGTTGATGATAGGAGTGAGAACATTAAGGCTCCTGGCTTCTCGCATTGTCTATCTCTTTTTAATGATGTCAGAAGCGAAAAAATACATATTAAAAATTCTTGCGAAATACGTTGAAATAAAAAGATATATCTATAAAGTGACACTTGCAATCGATTAAATAAATCTGTAGAATATTCCGTGCACTCTTCTTTGGCTTTAATAATCAATAATTTATCGTAAATTAACGTGACATACACTTCATCTTAACCTATTTCTTCGCAATCAGATTAATTTATAATAAATTATTATAATTTGATTGTTAGAGCAAAAGGGGAGTGAATATCTTATAAATTTGTTTAATTGCTTGTAAGTGTTACTTTATGGATATATATTTTTATTTCAACATATTTCGTAAGAATTTCTAGCATACATTTTCTTACTTCTGACGTCATTAAAAAGAGATACACAATACGAGGGGTTCCAGGAGCCTTAAAAAGCTATGTCACAGGCTAATTGCCTGTGAAACTCAAAGTGAGCCAAAATAAAAAAATATGAATTTCTTTTTGTACTTCTACGTTTATGCTAAATTAAAAAGAAATCGGAGCATACCTTTTGGGTAGGTTTACTTGTAAGATTATAATAGAATTTGATAAGAAAATTATTTTTTCGACTATAATGCATAATTATTTTTTTATGTGGTTATAGTTACCAAACATTTTTCTCTCAGTGCATGAATTAGAGTCACACGATTTGCCGCACATAAACACATCGTGCATACGTTTCACAGGCTAATTGCCTGTGAAACTCAAAGTGAGCCAAAATAAAAAAATATGAATTTCTTTTTGTACTTCTACGTTTATGCTAAATTAAAAAGAAATCGGAGCATACCTTTTGGGTAGGTTTACTTGTAAGATTATAATAGAATTTGATAAGAAAATTATTTTTTCGACTATAATGCATAATTATTTTTTTATGTGGTTATAGTTACCAAACATTTTTCTCTCAGTGCATGAATTAGAGTCACACGATTTGCCGCACATAAACACATCGTGCATACACATATAAACACGCGACTGTATGCAAACACACGCCGTTGACGGTCCATACTTTTTGTAGACAAGTCGTTAACTTTTTCTGCCGTCTTTCTAACTTCAACACGTTCGAACATAAACGCAAGTGGACGCGAAGTGGCAACTGCTAATGCAAATTGGTATTATGCAAATGCATCGAACGAGCGATAGCCGAGCGCACGTAGTAGATAGCAAAATCGCTTATTCGGCAAACTTGTAGTGAGGTGAATTCCATTAGGGACGCTTTAACAAAATATGAACAGTCGGCGTATATGTGTGTATGTGTGTGAGCAACTATAATAATGCGCGAGCAATAATAATACGCGAGAATATTCGCCCACGCGACTCTGCTGAGTCGGGGTGAACGTGTGTCTTAGTTACGTCGTAGGGGAAAGTCGGCTGGCACGTCAGTTCGTCCCAACGACTACCCTGAGGAAACATTGTGAAGACCGTAAACGCGCGTCTACAGAGCTTACGCTCGAGAACGTTGTCTTACAGTGAATATTACTCCCGTTGAGTTACCGTCACGATCGTAAAAGACTATCGCGCACCCATCCTTGACGTCGACATAGTCGAGAGTGGTTTCGCTCTCTCGAAATTATTAGTACTGAAGTTCCACCGAATTCTGAATTCCATGTCGGTCGTAATTATAGAGCCAAAATAATTATTCTGCATTATTTCTGAATTAGTTTGGAAATTTTTCTATGCTTCTCCCTCACATCTCTCAGGTCGAATTTCTAGACGTTTTCAACGTAACGCAACGCGAAGATAAAAATGACATGATGATCATCAGCGACATTGATCGCGTAGCGGCGAGTGATGGTCGGAAATTAAACGACAAACTGTACACGCGAGATGTGGTAGACGTCAAGAAACAGTAATTGGAAATATTTCAATGAATAATGTTCGGAATCATATGGGGGTTGCCATAGTGATGGTGTACAAGCGTCTGTAAACGCGCGATTTACGTTATTCGCTACATTATTTCCTCACCCGTGACAGAATTGTTTATCTGCTCGTCGTGGTAACAACTGACGGCAGCGATGCGAATGATTACGATTTAGTATCGATAACGAATAAATATTTGATATAATATAAGTGAAAAATAATGAGGTAAGGTCCGGTTACACCAACGATATTTTGGCTTTAAGCGAAATTTAAATATGTATCTATCTTTATCTTTCTTTCTAACACATATTTAAGTCACGCTTAAAGTTAAGATAACATTGGTGCAATTGGGCCTAAGTACTTTATATATACGTACACACACACACACGCGCGCGCGCGCAAAATCAGTTAATGAGTTACAAAAAATTTAAAATTGAACAGCGCATCGATGCAGCTCTCCATTAATCGTCTCTACTTTTTCATTTTAAGTAAAAAAGCGATATATCAACAAGTACGTCATTATTTAATGATACTTGTCTTTTATTTCGTCTCGATACTGCATTAATTAAGTTTATGCGGCTTTATGCTTCCCACGATAACTGAGGAACTATTTAATTTAATCAGTATCTCTGTGAGGTTCTCGAGCTTTTCTTAGTGTTTCATGATTAAAGTCAGCGTAACATTTTCCCGTGAGTGTATCCCGCTCGTATAGCCTAATTGTGCTTAATATGTCTGCAGTTCCTCTTAAAGGGATTACTCGATTTCAATGGCGATGTCGATTACGGCGACGCAATAAAACGGCACTTCACTTTAAGGGTTTCATTGCCACTAGAGTCTCTTAATAATTGCTAGATTCCAATTAAATTCTCCGGGTACCGTCTGTCTCATTAGCATGGTGGGGCGCGCTTTCTCTCTCTCTCTCTCTCTCTCTCTCTCTCTCTCTCCCCTCTCCACGGCAGTGAAAATTATTCAAATCCAGAAGTCTCCAAAGAGCATAGGTAATCTTGCGAGCTGGGAACTTGGGCGGCGGTAACACGTGCACTTTACGGATAATTGCATACGGAGCTGTTCCCAGGGAAACTCTCGTATATCCTCCACCGTGTACCATCTATCAAGGCTACTGTGAACACACATCCAGAACCGATAACAGCGAACACGGCAAGATTCGATATAATATAATTCATTATTTTCCCTTCTCTCGTTTTCGCCCTTGTATCGTTTTTATAAAATTGCAGAGAGTGATTCGCCCTTGATCGGAATTCGGGGCAGCCTGATGATAAAAAAGAGGCTGGTTTACTTGTTCCTCGCCGTTGACATCGTGGTTTAATATAGTCGCGCGACAGTTCGTGAGATTTACGCGTCGCGACGTGTGAAATTGCAGTTGACTAACGCGTGGCAAGGGAAGGCATCGAGGAACAGGCCGGGAAGAACTGAAGATCCGCACGCGTCGCCTAATAACGCCGTGTAACAGGCGTGAATCATAACGCGGGCTATTAACCGTGCAAAGCACGCTTCTCTAATAAGTCGATATCGGAGAGGCACACACCGCGGTCACGTCATCGCGGTTTGTCTGTTGTTAACGACACGTCAGGCAGGAGACGAGCTCATCGAAGATTATGCTAAATACATACGTTACACAGGTTGAGCCCGAAATCGCCGAAATCGTAATTTATCGGATAAAGCGAATATATTCTTAAGAGACCTCACATTGTACAGTCGGGGATTAAAAGGTTGTCCGTAATTTTTCGAGTGAACTCGTTTTTCTTGTTCAGCGAGAGCATTCTTCTATTGAACAAGATGGAGAGTTTACAAACTCATCTCAAAAATTACGGACAACCTTTTAGTCCCCAACTATACACACGGAGAGAGTGTTATAGTTCTCTTTTTTATTCTCTTTAATTTTCATTTTTGAAAGTCCAAGAATAGACTGTCAGTGAGATCTTCCTAAAAAACACGATAAATTTTGTTAGAAACGTAGCAAATGCTTTAATATAATATATTTCCGTTTGTGGGATATAAGTAGCACACAATAAATGAAAGGAATGAATCACTGCACAGAACGTCGATATCTATATTCCTCGCTTACAAGATCCTGCAGTAACTTTTACTAGAAAATTCCTCCCGTTTAGAGGCGCGCGAACGTCTCTCGAGCGTGCCTCTCGGTAGTCTCTCGGGTCGATCCGCATCCTCTTTACAGCGCGAAGTGCATTCATCCGTACATACGTGCGCACGTGTGCACGTCTTATCGACGTACTATCTGCATCCTCATTATACACGCATGCACGTACATCTGCCATCGCGGGCGAGCCACGCGTACGTGTGCCGATTAATAAAGGTCGCACGTGTGTGGAGCAAGGTAGTGCAAGGTATAACGGCTACGTCGTGTGCGCAATTACGATGAAGCGCGTATTACGCTCGTACGTACGCAAATTGAACGAGACCGCGGCTTTTATCGGATCCATTTAACCGTCGGGCGCCGTACATTCGTACAATTAACGGGACGATATGACTTCCCGGCCGAGCTACGCCGGCGCTCCGCTTATTTCTAATTTCGGCATCCGCTAACGGATCGGCACGATACATCTGCGCCGAGCGCGCGCGATCAGCGGTCGATTTATCACCATCGGATCCGCGTTTGGCGCGGGCGAAAAATACGGTTGCCTTAAATTGGCACCGTCGGAGTTGTTTGAAAAGTTCGCGCGGACACACTTCGTGCTCCGCGCTCGGGACTTTATTGAGGTGAGCTGACACCCATCTTTTTCGAGTTCTCTCTCTCTTTCTTTCCAATTCAGCCAAATTGGCGGCGATTTCGCGACGCGGCTCTCTCGCTGAGAACTGTTCGCGCGGGATTTAGCGAAGGCAGCTGTGCGGATTTTACTTCGCCACGTTTGTCGAGACGAACGCATTAGGCGAGTCAATTGTTTTAACGTCGTTTTAACCGCACCTGCAGCTGCACGATATTTTGACGATTAAGTGTGGGTGTGATTTAGGTGTCTGCGCGCGTTTACATTCCGCCGTAGGTAGTCGTAATAGCTGTTAAGCTTGAAATTTACTGCCGGCTATTTTATCATAAAAATATATCATCCAAAGTGATAATCTTAAATCAAGGGGGCAATTGTCTGAAATTTATTCGGGCTGTACTTAGGCTGTCGGGATTAATCGCTCGATTGTAGAAATTGTAAGAGTAAAGCTCGTGTCACACTACGGATTGAAGATAAAGGATTGCGGATTGGGGATTGGAACTTGACCAATTGGAGCCAAGCAGGCGAAGACCAAAGTGCATTGATTCGTCGAAATCTAATCTTCAATCCGCAATCCTCCATTTCCAATCCGTAGTGTGACATGGGCTTTAGGCGCCTCTATTAGTCCGCGGATAGTTTCGCGTTGCGACTCGACGCGCGCGACTAATCTTTACGTCGATCTTTCACTTCTCTCGCTGTTCTCAATCGCACATTAGCGGCTACCGAGCGGCGAATCGATTCCCGTCAGATGTCTTCCATTTTTCCTCTCACGAAACTCTTTCCCCCGGCCGACTCGATTATTCGTCACAATCATTCCTCCATTTGAATAAATGCCACGTTATATTGTTATATCGTTTTGCACTTAGTATTGTCGTAAAAGGAAGAAAGAATAAATTTTTCTCCCGCATTTGAATAGAGACGAGAAGAAAGAGAGATCTACCCGAGTTCGCAGTCTGTCCGAATGTTTTTTGCCAATGTCACGAAGAAACGAAGCGATTTCTAACGAGACAGTTATATTCGTCCAAAGTCACGACGAGATGAGCGAAGCAGGAGCACGTATTCCGTCACCAACATCCCCGCTTAGAAGATAAAGGGCTCACTGTGAGGGAACGAGCGCGATGCGCGATACCCGATCACGTGCAAATACGCGGTTTGCTCTGTCCGACCGTGCAGTAGAATTTTCAGACTGCTGGATCGCGTGGAGAGAAGTCGGTTTGCCGATACGGTTAAGTCGACACCCTTCGGGGGTTAGATCGAAGGAGAAAGACAGCGTGTCTTGCGCGCTTGAGACTCTCAGCACGTGCGACCCTTGTACGCACGTATGGCCGCACCCTCCCTTTGCAGACGCTCCGACGGTTGCCGCGCGGCTGCAAAGCGGTCTTGTGAAATTCAAACTGGATTCCATACATTACGAATGTACCGGCTCTCCTTCTCCACGGAATTCGGACGAGTGTCTGGGCGTTCCTTCTCCCTGTGTCGACACCGCGGCTATCTTTCGCACAGTTCACTCGCACGGTCGGATACCCCAGAATTTGCGGATGATGGTCGACGTCGCGTGACGTCGCGCCATCCCCCTCTGAGATTTGCATTCCGTGAATGAAAACGTCGGGGCATTTTGACTATTACCGTGAAAGTCGAGAGAAAAAGTTTCCCTGACGTAATAAGAGACGCGGCGGGACGCCCTGATCTGCAATTAAGATGTCCCCCGCGAAGAGTTTCAGCGCGATTGATGGGAATCTGGCCTTGCCGCGACGCGCAGAGCTTCAAAACATCCCCATCTCGTCATACTTCGAGTTACACTCTCGTGCGCGTGACATTATAAACCTTCACAGGTGACTCGGTAAGATTTCAGACCGTCACGCCAAAGTCGTTTTGAAGCCCCGAATGACGGGAAGATGAGAAAACTAGACGACCAGAGGTCTATTTCCTGCCGAAAAACTTTTTAATAATATAGTAGTGGAGTGAACGTGTCCTCCTGCGAGCCTGATCGCCGCGAAACGTTGAAAAAATTCCACGAAAGTTCCAAAATTCCACATGATTAATATCGTTTCCCTTCGCGTCGTGCTATTATTATATCGAGCCGAAATCATTAACACTGCCGATCGGAAAAGATGACGGGTAGAACAGATAACTCGATTGAACCCTCTAGAAACCACGAACGGGTGGACGAGGGTGGGCAAACAAACAGCTGGAATTCATTATCGGTGTGTCGACGGGTGCTTCGTGGATCAATATGAGCTCCTGGAACTTTGTTTCCTTTCGTTGTACTTGCTTTCGAAAGGGAAAGAGATTGAGAAATAGAAAAACAGAGAGACAGAGAGAGAGAAAGAGAGAGAGAGAGAGAGAGAGAGAGAGAGAGAGAGAGAGA
>NW_022639456.1:2307124-2322382 GCF_010583005.1 Odontomachus brunneus | reverse complement strand
AGAGAGAGAGAGAGAGAGAGAGAGAGAGAGAGAGAGAGAGAGAGAGAGAGAGAGAGAGAAAGAGAGAGAGACTGAGAGAAACTGAGAGAGAATAAGAACTGAGAAGGAATAAGAATACGCATTGCTTCGTTACAAACGTCGAAAAATATCGAGATGCCATATCATGATTAGATCTCTTCTTATATAACGACGGATATAACGAGCTTAAGAAGGTAATGACGTCGATGGTTTGGTTGAATCTAATGAGCGTAAGCCGCGTTTTTATCGAATGGTAAGCGACGCGAGTGGAGACGTATGTATCGCACACGCTCCTTTATTGTCAGACGGGAAAAAGGAGCCAAATACACCAAAGGCGTCTCTTGCCTCGTCTCGTTTCTCTTTTCTTCAGCTTTTCGTCTACTCTCTCGCTTCTCTCTCTCTCTCTCTCTCTCTCTCTCTCCCTCTTCTTCTTCAGCTTCTCGTTTCTGGTTTCGCGCGCGTGTGTGTTTCGGGCTTTCCGCGCGATAATGTACCCGCTTGAATTCGACCACAAGGGTGTTAGTGTACGCCCGCCTTTCACGTGCACCTGCTCCCCCATAGCTTTACAAATCGGTGCCCCGCTTTCCCGCGGCGTGGAAAAGTCTCCTCCTCCCGTCTCCACCCTCATTTAATGCGGAGTTACGTCGGGTAACGCCAATTCCGTGGTTTCGCGTCCACTCGAAATTCGTTTTTCGGTGGAAACAGATTAGATGGCTCACGTGATTATTTTTATTCACAATGCGAACAACACACGGCACAACAGCTCACGTTACACACGTCACCGGTGACTTCCACGGCGGTGTCAGGGGGGGAAAGGCGCGGACATTTTATTTAGAGGCGCTCGTGCACTGCGGACGTCATATGTCCGTTGAGTTGAGCGCGATAAATTCGCCAAAAAGTAATCTCCGGTCGCGACGTTGCGTCTTCGTGTTTGTTGAAATCTCAACTGGCACGTGCCTTCACGCTGCCCTGCGCTGACCCAACGCGACGTCATTAATACACGGATGGCGGGCACGGGCGAGTCGCTTTTACTGCACTTTTCCGAAAAGCGTAGCGTCCATTATTATAGTTCGTCTGCACGCGACGTACGTCACGGTGTGCTCGCGCGTTATGAAATATGGCGAAACGCCGAGAGCGCGCGCGGAATAGTAGGTCACAGCGCCTACCAGCTTACGACCGCGGAGACTACGCCACGATAAAAGAGGGAAAATCTACCTCTCGAAATTTCGGCGAGCGAGCGAGCGAGTACGAACTTTTACGGTCGTGAAGAAAAATGTCCCTGTTTTTTGCCGGCGTTATGAATTATTATCTCGTCGGTACGGGACGTTGGACGCGGCTCTCGCGCTTCCTCGCGCGTCCGCGCTTCCGCGCTTCCTCTCACACCAATGGACCGGAAATTGGAGGAGTCCAGGAGGTGCCAGGATGGAAATTAAAACGCGCGCGACGCCTGGCTCCGAGCTCCGATCGATCGCGCGTCTTTCGACCTCGCTCGGTCGAAAGCATCTCACGTTGTCGCTCGTAATAATAAGGCTGACAATAAACGCGCTTAGTAACCTGTAATGTATGATAGTAACGTATCTTCGTGCCGTGCGTTAATGACGATGGTTCGTTTTGCTTATATTTTGTGTGAAAACTGGTGACAGGTATTTCCAGAGAGAACCTAAAAAGGAAACAGATCGTTTGAGAGAAACCCCTTGAGATGAAATCTGTTCTTGAAATAAAAGGATGCAATTTGAACATTCTTAAGCCCGTATTACTAGTCATTGCTTGAAACTTATCCCGCGTGAGATACTCATACGAATTCAGAATCAGATTTGAGTTTTTTACTTGAATCATACGATATATGCGACATTACATTCGCAGTTGCGATTCAGCAGAAGGATTTGCATCTAACTTTAAATTCAAACCTTAATATCTCACTTGAAGCAGATCTCAAGTAATGATTATTAATACGGGCTTAAAACTTTCATTTTTTTCTCTATATTTCCGATATATCAAAATATACATACAGAGGATTGCATACAGAGGCTATGCCTAACTATGTATGTGTGTGTTTTAATCGATAGTTACTAAAAATTGACTATCCCCTTAATTGTTCCCCTTGACTATTTAGAAACGAATATATTAGTTCGAAAATTTTTAGTAACTCTCGATTAGGACACACATGACTAGGGAATAGCTAGGCATATATGCAATTCTGTGTACAGCAATGTTGCATCAACTGTCGAAATCACTTTTGACCTTAACAACAATTGAAATAGTTCTGAACATAAAAGAGTTATTTTACATGTGAACGAATCTCTTCCTCTTTCCTTCTCTCTTTCCATTTGAAATCTTATAGTTCCAAGCACCCTCTCTATACTTCCGTGGTCATTTTCGCTTCACCGACGATGAGACACAATGTCCACTCTGCTTCTGGACTATCAAGTGGCAGAATGGACACAGCGGCTGATCATCGAAGAGACGGTAGTATTTAAGAGAAAAGACACTTCTCTCACCTCTCACGCGATATAGCGAGGACTATATTGAGAATACTCGCATCCATGTTCGATTAATCCATCTTGAATACGAATGATGTTGGTCCATCTTGGATTCAGTCCTTCCCGGAATCTCCTTGATCTCATGAGATTTTCAAATACGTGATTCTTCGGGCAGGCTCTATTGGCTTCTCCTGCGAGAAATCAAAATATTGATTATTATAGACTATATTATAGACTATATTATAGACTATTATATAAACTATTATAAACTATTATAGACTATATTTAGACCACATTGAGTAAAGCTTCGCTCGGAATTCTACACTGAGAGAAAAATGTTTGATATTTGTAATTATAATTATATAGAAAAATAATTACTATAAATTATGGTTAAGACAACCATTTTTTAATCAATTGTACTATAGTTTTAATGATAATAATTTTATATGCATATTATTACTACTATCTTCGTGTTGGAACAATAAAAAAATATAGCTGAGACCCAATTTGATACCAACTATATTTTTTGGTTGTTCCAACACGAAGATAGTAGTAGTAACATACATATAAGATTATTACTACTAAAATGATAGTACAATTGACTAAAAAATGGTTGTCTTGACCACAATTTATAATAATTATTTCTCTATATAATTATAGTTGTAAATACCAAATTTTTCTCTCAATATATACTCTCTTAAAGTGAATTAGTGAATAGTCACTGATATCATTTATGAGTATAGCATTGAGTACTTTCAATGTTATATTTATAACTGCAATCAGCAATATATTCACTGTTTTCAGTGATGTTTGACTGATTCATTTTAACCCCTTCGCTGGCAATGACGCCAATTGGCGTAAAAGAGAAACGTGCCTAGATAGGCAATGACGCCATAGGCAATTGGCGTCATGCATTTATTTTGCGATTCAATGGTGCAAATTTTGTTATATTCTGTATATAGGGGTTTTTGGGGTCTCTGAATACGATTTTGAAGTCAGAATTCAAAATGGTGAATCCAATATGGCGGATCGTTATATTCGAAAAATGAAACATCTTGTTCGATTTTATTAAAACTTGATATAGAGGAGTTTTTGGGATCGCTGAATACGATTTTGAAGTCAGAATTCAAAATGGTGAATCCAATATGGCGGATCGTTATATTCGAAAAATGAAACATCTTGTTCGATTTTATTAAAACTTGATATAGAGGAGTTTTTGGGATCGCTGAATACGATTTTGAGGTCAGAATTGTAAAATTCAAAATGGCGGACCAATATGATGGATCCAATATGACGGATCATAAATTCGAAAAATCCATAGTCTTTTGAAACTTGTTATAAAGACTTTCAGGGATTCGTTGATTTTGTTTGAGAACTCATAATTCTAAATTTTATAATATCGAATATCATGACATTACAAGAAACATATTAGAAGCAACACACCACAAGCATAAGTATAGTAAGTACTTTGCCGCCATTTTGAATTTTACAATTCTGACCTCAAAATCGTATTCAGCGACCCAAAAACCTTCTGTACACCAATTTTCAAAAAAATTCTCCGACTTTTTTCTCTGCCCACCGAGGCACAAACAGTGGAATAAACGTGCCAGCGAAAAGGTTAAGAGAGTAACGTATTTGCGCTCGTCTCGCTTCGACGTAGATTAGGCACGCGATTCCAAGTATCGTCTTACGTCAAGTATCACCGGCACATTCCGTATCGTTACGCGACACTCGATCGCATATTTCGCATATAAGTTGCTCGGGCATGTAAGGGAGCATCGATGCGACGACGTTCGCGCGATAGCTTAGGTTACGTAGCGCGGAGATCAGAATCCGGGAGATATATGGCGACTCGTTAACGACGAGGCACGTTATTTCGGTCCTCCGTGAGGAGGAGAGGAAGCGCCTTGCCTTACAAGGCCATATTTTATATCGCCCGCCGACCTCGCTGGTAACTGGCACCTGACTCTCGCGCTTTTCCTCCTCGTCGTGAATCGACGGAACGGCGAGGAGGAGGAACGAGGCGTCGAGACGGCGTAGATAAGGGTGCCGGGAAGAGAGAGACGGATAAAGGGAGTCAGAAATATCGAAAGGGAGGATATACGGTGAGAATTAACTCGAGGTCACGCGGAGACGCTCTTCCGTGTTCCTCCGCGACTCTTCCAAGGGCGCGGCGAGATTGAACGTGGTGAAGGGAGACGCCGCGCCGCGCCGGTGTGGGTGAATTTCTGATTGTTTTCCGATATCACGGCTAACCCTCTCCGAACGGCTAACTCTCTCCAAGCCACGGCTGCCGGGGCCGGAGTGAAAAATAACGAGCGTCCAATTAACGTGCCCGATGTGTATTCGCTTCAACGTCGCACTCCGACTGTTACAACGCGAACGGAAAATCGCGTCGGATTTGCGCGTAACCGCGGTTCGTGCAGTAACAAGGCAACGCTCTTCAAAGATTCATCGTCGCGTTCGTTAAAACGCTTCGCAACTCTGTCTGTTACATGTACGTTGTCGACATACATAGTTGCGTTATTGTGAAAAAAAAAGAAAAAACAGTAAGGCGAAAGCGCCAATGTCCGGACGCGTGCTTGAGATCCTGGATACTTTTAGGCCAATATTCATAGTCCGATCTTATATTTAAGATCATCTTAAGTACTATCTTAAGACGTCATGAACCAATCACAGAGCCGTATTCGCATCTTAAGATATTACTTAAGACGGTCTTGAAATAAGATTCGACTATGAATACCGACCTTATTGTCTCAATCTTTAAATGCAAATATTTAAATTTTCAATGTGAAATGTATACACATATATTGAATATATAGACAGGCTGACAGTTATTAATACATCCGTTGCGTGCACACTGAGAAAAAAATGTATGATATTTGGAACTATAATGGCATAGTAAAAAGATTATAGTTAGGAATATAATTTTTATAGTAAATGTTACTATAATATTTGTAATATTTACAATATAAGCATAATATAACTAACCCGTGTAAAATTTTTACCAAGAATTATTATTATTTGAAATAAAAAATATAGTAAGGCAGCAAATATTGAGTGGTAAGAGAAATTGACTATTTTACATAGTCAATACAATTGGAATATTTGGCAGATATAGGTACATGTAACTATATTCCCAAAAAGTGCTTTACCATATATATAGAGAAATAAGATGGTGACTATAAATCTGTGTTCATTCTACTATATCTTCATATTTAGATGAACTATAAATATATGTTTGAGGCCAAAACGAACTATAAAATATAGTGAAATTATAGTTATTCCAACTATTTTTTTCTCTCAGTGCAGGTAGGAGCAAAGTTCCTCTATCATTTCGCAAACAACCGCGTAAAATTTTGAATCATTAATTAAGGAGGATCGGTGCATTATCGTGGACAACTGTGCATCAATCTTCTTTAAATTAATAGTTGAGAATCGATGTGGTCGTCTGCAAAATGAACCTTTTTCTTCAGTTTGATCCAATGCACACGATGGCAGACGTCGTCATCACGAGCTAATCGCGCGCGAAATCAATCTTCTTTCATTAATAATTTCAAATTACGTAGTTGTTTGCGAAATGTTGGGGAAATTTCGTGTTCAGTTTGACAAGTTCCATTTACATACATGTGTCAATATTAGTCAGGTGCGTATATTCCATGATGAAGGTGTAGATATTTAAATATTTATTACATCTGTATTTATTATACCTAAATATTTGTATTTATTGTATTAAAATATTTGCATTTAAACCAGTGTAACGAGAGTGTCCAGAGAGGTACACGAATCGGTTTATTATATCCTTAGCGCGGCGTTATCGTACACTGAGAGAAAAATATATGATATTTGGAACTATAATGGCATAGTAAAAATATTATAGTTAGGAATATAATTTTTATAGTAAATGTTACTATAATATTTGTAATATTTACAATATAAGTATAGTATAACTGACTCGTGTAAAATTTTTACCAAAAATTATAATTATTTGAAATAAAAAATATGGTAAGGTGACAAATATTGAATGGTAAGAGAAATTAATTATTTTATATAATCAATACAATTGGAATATTTGGCAAATATAGGTACATGTAACTATATTCCCAAAAGGTGCTTTACCATATATATAAAGTAATAAGATGGTGACTATAAATCTGTGTTCATTCTACTATATCTTCATGTTTAGATGAACTATAAATATATGTTTGAGGTCAAAACGAACTATAAAATATAGAGAGATTATAGTTATTCCAACTATTTTTTTCTCTCAGTGTATCGTCACACGCTATCGCTTTTGTGATATGATGTTCTTTGATCCCTCATTTCAAGTCCGCGCGAGTGTGCGCGCGAACAGAATGAAAGGTGCGGGGACAGAGCGAGCGTAGGAATATCTCTCGACGTTCGCACTTTTCGCGAGACGCCCGGGCAGGCTTAGGCTCTTAGTCTAATCCAAGTGGTGCGTTGATCTCGTAAACGGCCCTGTAGCCGAGGGAATTTGCATTTCGGGCCAGGCTTCTTACCCCGTCTCTCCGTGTGACCTGATGAAATAAACCGCTCGATAGTCACCTTGCGTAGCGATTCCGCTCACGAATTCCTGGCACGCAGCGCGACACCAGACGAGAATCATGCAATTTGCCCGCGGGACGGGCACGGAGCAATGCGCATTAATTAAAGCGGATAGCTTTATTGTATCGAGTGGTTCCCTCTTCTTCTCCTTTAGTTAGTTAAAACTCTCCTCCAGTCGTACATTTTTCGCGAAGCCACATGGTATCTCGAGCGTAACGACAACAGAGAGCGCGTAATTAAACGCCCGAGCTATTCCGGGTCATCGGGGAAGGTATTGCAGAAGTCGCGTTACAATCTTACGAATTATTTCAACGTATGCCGGTGAGATAGGATTTGCGTTGTTATGCTAAATCCTTAAATTGCGGGAGTCATTAGTGAGATCGTATCTTATGCAGATACTCTTAGCGGTGTACTTTGAATACGATCGTCCTTAATGACCGAAAATAACGACGCGTCGGTGACATTATTGCGTCACGGAATTAGAACTCCCTGCTGATCAGACGTAAATAAGAATATAGATTACGTACACATGCTAAACTAATTATCAGAAGCTGGAAATTATCTTCGTAAGGCAGGGATTAGGGATGCGCGAAATTAACTCGCCATGTTTACATCCCTGCCAGTCTATACATAGTCAACGTGCGGGACATAATCTCGAAGAGATAGTTATCCAAGAACGATCCGGCCAATTTGATATACGTTTCGAGAAAAATGCAGATGGAAATTTGATACATGATTTGGAAAGTATAGGTAGCACTGATATTCTTCGCAATTGTTCAAGAAGACAAGCGATCCTCTTCTCTTGAAGGGTTTATCGTTGACAAGCTTAACCCCTACAAAATGGATATAAAAGACGCAACTAACAGAAAATAAAAACTACCTTTTAATTCATTTTAGGCGCCCGTAAAATTTGGATTTAGATCCTTTTCGTTACCGACTCATCGGGCGACTCGTTGGTAACAAAAATTCAAAAACCACAATTTTGTGAGTTGCATCTTTTTTGCATCACTATGGCCAACTGGTAGAGCGCAGATAATCCGATGAAATCACAGTAGCGTTGATAGTAAAAGTTGCAAATAAATAGAAATGAGGCACACGTGAAGTGACACCGCTATCGCGACAACGTACACTCAGTAAGGCGCGCGCTGAAGGAAGAATGAAACATCGATAAACCGAAGCTGTTAGACACGCAACTCGACTTTTGAATACGTTTAATTTGAATCGTCGTAGATGGCCACCTGTTGCACGAAAATATATCTGTATTGTGTATGCGCTAACTACTACTTCTATATGCTCTCTTAGGTAAAGAGCAACCTCCATTCACGGTGCATCTAATTCCTACATACCGCCGAAAGGAGTTGCTTATTAGGAGCCGTTGATACCATCTCGCGGATCTCACCTTGTGTGCGCTCGGTTCGTACTGTTATAAACGATCAAACGGAATTGTTGATAAAATATACAGAGCGCGAGTTAGTCGGCTCCTCAGTACTAGAGATAGCGTCTCCGTTGCTGTACTTACGGTATCTATAGCGTGCCGTCATTAGACGAAACGTTTTTCTACACCACGTTATCGCAATATCGTTGTACTTTTTCTTTAAGGTTGATAAGGCTTATCCACTTTAGTACGTTCAGATTTGCGCGTATCGATCATCCCTGACGGCTACATTTGTATCAATAGGTTCTCCTTTCGTTTGAGTTCATTCCAGACAGGATGAGGTAAGATAAAGCAGATGCTCTTTTCTTCTGTTAAAATAAGGGTTCCATCAAAAGATTTAAGAGTCGTTTGTCTAGCGGGAGAGAAAAGGAGAGGGTATAAACTTGAGATATTTTTTTGCTTGGCATTGGTCAAGCGTACACTAATCCGTGTCGCAAATTGTACAGCAGTTGAGTGCCTCTTAGACTCATTATGAAAACGAAGCAATAAACGTTCAGCGCGACAAAAACAGCGCTTGAGTCCCTTTGGGCTATTATTTCCAGCACACGCAAATTAATTTGCATAGCAAAATTCGCGGGTGAAGCGAAAGAACCTGCGATGCGAATTTAACAGGTCGGCCCTTTTTGATTCGGACGATTTTGTCGGGACGAATTCTCGGCTGCGATCGATGCGGACGAGAAGCGCATTCGTTTTCCGATAGGTTAGTTCAATTTATGGCCATTGGGCGCACAAAAGCATCGGCGAATTATCTCTCTTTCTCTCTCTCTCTCTCTCTTTCGCTGTCGTATGCGTGACGAATCTTCCTGATATATACGCGTGTATTTGGGCTATATCTATATAGAGGACACAGTTTAATGTAATACCTAGTGAGGAAAATCACTGACCAACCGCCTTTCTCTCCGAGTCTCTTCGAATTTTAATCTGTCGCGAAGAAGAGAAAGAAAGAGAGACATAGAAGTCGTTCCACACCCACACACACACACACACACACACACACACACACACACACAGACACAAATATTTTACCGATTCTATGAGAATTCATTTCGCGCCAGCTTGCTGACAGCACGATTATTTTCTCGGGAGGAATTCAATTATTCTTTTTTGTCTGTGTGTAACCTTTAAAATTATCGGGAAATGAAGGAAGGCAGACGGTATTTCAGCATTGAACAGATTGGCAACCGGAAATTCCCGGAAATCGACTAATCTGTTGAATTAAGAGAGCTCCTCCGCGTCGTCGATATTGTGTCGCGTTCGTTCGGGGGGATACGATAAGAATATACTAATTATCTGTAAACCAAATTACGTATATATGTCACGTGTGCGCGCGCGCGCGCGAAAGGAAGAGAGGAGACGAGCTACCGCTCATCTCTCCCCCGTTTTCTATCGAAGAGCTCACTTTCAAGCACTTTATCGAGCTGCGAGCGAAACGTTTAAGAGACGCGAGCGATTTTCCGGGTGCATTTTCCTCCACGGCGCGCCACTACTTCCCGTTTTTAAACGCAGAAATATCAGACATCGTGTTTCACGCTCGTACGAAGATGCCCGTAAAGAGGAGCTGGAACAAAACGAAGTCTCTCGGATTTCTCGGCGATGCTTTCACGGCTTCGGAACCCTCGGGAATCCATTCTCAGCCGAGAAACGGCGGCGGCGGCCGTACTCGGCGAGCGAGCATCGTTCGAATTCTATAAATGCGAGAGTACTCCGATATACACGCGTCGCCGCGTTTAACGCGGCGGAATCAGTCGGCCAATAATGGAATTTACATCGGCATCGACGAGAGAGATGGTAGAGCGAGTACGAGAGAGACAGATGGACAGAGAGAGAGAGAGAGAGAAAGAGAGAGAGAGAGAGAGGAGAGAGCGAGAGAGAGGAAAGAGCGAGAGAGAGAAGAGAGAGAGAGAACGAGAGAAAGAGAGAGAGAGAGAGCGAGAGAGAGGAGAGAGAGAGGAGTGAGAGGAGTGAGAGAGAGACGAACGGGACGCGAACGGGAGGGATGAACTGCCGTTGCACAACATAACGCGATGTAATCTGTTATCGCGATGGATGGCGAGCGCCGGTCCATGCACCCATTTGCACTGGCACCGCCGTGGATTTGGATGAATCGATATCTCTACGACTCCGTTCCTCTCTCGCTCACTTCCTCGCTCGGCTCCGCCGTTGCTCTCGCTCTCGCTCTCGGGGCCGCCGCTTGCCTGGCCCGCCGATAATCCACCCCCACTTGGTCCGTGTCCCCCTTTAGTGGTAACGGCCAGACTATTGGAGCCAGGGCGCCGGCTAGTCTAGCCAAATAAAAGTTGGCAGTGTCGTCTGTTCTGTATATGTCGAATAACACAGGCAGCACCAGCCCCCTGGCCCGGGGGGGTTGCTCGCGACATTATCTGTCACAGCGGTGATATTTCGCTCTTGATTATTTCCACCGTTATTTCTCCTCTACTTTTCTGTTTTTTGCGGACATGACTCACCTTCGCGTATCGATAGCCGCGCGCGCGCAACGAGTTGGAAAACTCGGAGAAAAAGCAGGGGAGATGGGCGCAAGAGCATCGATCGATGGGGGGATCGAAAGGCCGTGCGAAAATTGTATTAAAGCGCGCGACACGCCCCGCCTTCGTCACTGAAAATTTTCGGGTATCGGCACTCGGGCACTCTCCGACAGCAGTTAGATATCGACAGCTCCGGATATTCATCCAGGATGCTTCATTCCGGAATTCGGTGCTCGCCAACACTCGTGCAACACTCATCGGGCTGGCATCGCCCCAATGTCTGCCCAGCCGTCGCGCACGCCGAGGAAACTCGCAAAACTTCTCTCTCAGCTCTGCCCTAGCCCGATTGTAAGCAGCCTGGGATCAAGTACGGTACAGCTTGATTGAATTATGTAACACGCCTCGAGGATACCGTAGTCGCGCGATCTGTGATGTAATGAAGTTGGCCCTATTAACGATAAAGGGCTGCAGTAATCGCGCGCGTTAAAATTATATTTCTGGCATCTCGATATTATGTAGCGTAATACAGGAGGAGAGAGAGAGCGAGAGCAAGAGAGAGAGAGAGAGAGAGAGAGAGAGAGAGAGAGAGAGAGAGAGAGAGAGAGAGAGAGAGAGAGAGAGAGAGAGAGAGAGAGAGAGAGAGAGAGAGAGAGAGAGAGAGAGAGAGAGAGAGAGAGAGAGAGAGAGAGAGAGAGAGCTTGTAAATCAGGGCTATGCCTGGCGACCCTAATCCTTGGAATAACGCGAAGTAGTGTTCAATATTAGTTCAATATTATCAATATCGCGATGGAATATAATTTTACGTATACCTTTACATTTGTGGTTTTAAATACGTTTCGGTCAGAGATATCGAAAAGATGTTAGATGGAAAAAATATTAGGTATTAGATGTTCATTCTCACAATTCTAGTCCCTTTGGACTGCGAATACATTGCGAATTAAAGTCCGCAAGAAAGGGTTCAACTCTTGATCTCTCTCTGTCTCTTTCTCTCTCTCTCTCTCTCTCTCTCTCGTCGCAATTAAAGGGAATGAGCTGAGCGCTGTGTCGTGTATTAATCACGATACAGCCCAACTGGAAACTCCCGATTTTTTCTCTTTCCTGAAGAAGCGAGAGGCCGCGTACCGACCGCGCTTTGCGTGAGCGAGTCTTCAATTACACGCTTGTCCATTCATAATGTCAGAGAAGACGCGTTACATCCGAAAAATGCCACTTACGCGGGGCATTTAATAAGATCAGATACAATAAGACCGTCAGAATTCCGACGGAGATTCCCCGGCGCTATTAAAGCGACGAGTAGCGAGCGTCTCGCTTATGACGTGCTTTTTAAACGCGCTTCGCAGCTTAAAGCGCGACAGCGTCGCTCTATTTGTCGCGCAGCAAACATTTATTTCGCCGTCAGAGCTTGGTAAATCTTACTCCGAGCCGAGCTGTCCGACCACGCTGTCTTCTCGAAGCGCGCTGCTTCGCGCCGCACTCTCCTTTCTCCTCGTCGCTCTGCCCGTCTCTCCTTACCCATTTGTCTTGACATTTTTTCCAACGGTTCTCTCTCTCTCGGAGTCGAGAGACCCGCTTTGCGATTGGATTTATCGCTCGCGATCAATCACCGGCGCCGAGACCGTATTAAAGGCCGCGAAACACCGAGTCGTGTCCAATTACGAGGGAGTTAATTCTTCACATCGATAGCGGTCCCCGGTCGTCACTTGGATTTTCGGGCGATCGCGCGACCGCGATTTCGCGAAATTGCAATCTGAGGATTTTATCATTCCTCCCGTGCGTTCGATGGTCTTAGTGTTGGCATATCAACTGTACCGCTCTTTCGCTTAGTTGCCACTTGGGAAAACGAGAGAGGAAAAGGAGAGAGAGAGAAAGAGAAAGGAAAAAAGGGAGGAGAGCGCGTTTGTACACCGCGTGTCCAAGATCGAGTCGAATGTCGGTCAGAAAAATAAAGAAATACCGAGAAGTTCCGGCGCTTTTTCGTGATTTACAAGAGTCATGTGGACGCAATAGACTACAGCTTAATGGAACAAGAAAAATTCCGGGGGTCGTGCGGAAATGACCCAGATTCATCCTGCAACATGCTGCCGCCACTGTCGATCGGCACTAATACTTTTCCGCCCAGACACGTCGACTGCGTAATTTGCCTGAATCGCAGCTAATATCTGAAATCATTGGGAAATCTCAAGCGCTCGCGAAACGGGAAACTTAGGAAAGATCCGCGGTCGTGCCCGCAGAAATTCCGCCGGACCCGCGACGAGCGTATGGATGAAATTCTATCGGTGCGTTTATCTCCGAGATTCATTGGCCGATATGAGCCGAGTTCGCGGCTAAAGTGCCGCCATTTGCGCAAAATGAATTTAGCGAGCCGCGCGACAGTGAATCAGCGCGCGCGGTTGTGAACATTGTCGTGCGCGTTTCCGCTCCGTTTTCCCTTTGCCGGTCGTCAAAACGCGAAATAACAATTGCAATCTCGAAAAAACTGTGACTTTCGTTTAGCCCGACCACAGATATCATATTCGGGGTCACATGACGGGTCTGTCGAGCAATCTACTTAGCTTTCCGGCGAAACGTCTGTCCGATTTATCGCAGATCGTCTCTCGACGTTCTCGAGAAGAATGAGAACTGCCGGCCGCTAATCGGCCCTTATCGTCACAGCCACTTGTAAATGACCCGCTCGTCAGAAGCGCCAGAGTCCTTCAATAAAGAATCAACGACGATCGCTTACCACATTGCGGGCCTCGGCGAAGCGCCAGTAAAAAGAAGACGAATGAAGGGCCAGCGAGAGAGAAAGGAGAGCAACCGAAAGTTTCGAGAAAAGTTCACGATTCGTTTCGTCCCGATAAGCTTATCGTTCGTTTAACGATCTCATTCCGACTCGGATTAAATCGAGGACGCGAAGAGCTGCATTAAGGGTGCGCGAAAAACTTTACTCGCTAAAGTTCGTAGGGAGGATGTAGGGTCGCGCTTCGCGCGGTAAAAACGATCTTTCTCGCGGGCCAGGTGGGTGAGTCCCTTTCCGCCGTGAATCTAAATCAACGTAATTTTCGCGAATCCAATTTTCAGCGTTGGACAGAAAAATGCGACTCATGCCTCAGGTTTTGCGTTTTCGTGGCGATATTTCGTGGCGCTATTACAGAGCGGCTCCCCTGCTCTCTACAAAGCTGAACACATAATTCAATTTTACTCCCGACGATTCGCGTGTCCTTAATACCAACTTGGTGGTACGGAAAGCACTCTCCACCGAGGCACCGTCCGGAGATTAGGACTGACTCATTATAAAAATAGAGAAGCTTCTGTATTTCTCTGCTCGTGGACAAAACGTAAAATGTTGAAACGGCCGAGAGACAACGCGACTGCCGATGAAAGAGAGAGAGAGAGAGAGAGAGAGAGAGAGAGAGAGAAAGAGAGAGAGAAAGCGAAATAATCGCGACATTATCTCCTGGAGAAAAGGTTCGGGGAAGATTTCAAAGGCTGGCTCGTTCTTCAAACGCCGCTTCATCCCTTTCAATAAAACAATACGAAATAATCATTCGTTTCTTGTTGGAAGTAAGATCGAGTGATACATCGGAGATTCGGTCGCAAATACTCGGGAGCGGAGCGGAGCAAAGAGAGCACGGCTAAGTTATGCTGGTGCCATCAGCCGCAAACGAATGGCGCGGAAGCATTTTTGCACTTTATTGATTAAAATAAATCGGAATGTTTGCTCGCATATCCTGCAAAAACACGTACAGTGTCGGCCGAAGCGAGCAAAAGCGCAAATCCGTTTTGAACTGACAGGGAAAAAATGAGAAAGAGAGAGAGAGAGAGAGAGAGAGAGAGAGAGAAAGAGAGAAAGAGAAAGAGAGAAAGAGAAAGAGAGAAAGAGAGAGGGAGGGGGAGAGAGGGAGAGACTGAGAGAGAGAGGTGGTCGAGCTCGCGCGCGGGTCTAGGGTGGAAAACGAGGGGGCGGCAAAGAGGGTGCTAGAGGACCTGGAAGGGTGCCTAGATGCGATGCGGTGGGGGTGAGTAGGGATTGGCTTTTCGCGAACGTGAAACTCAGTAGTACGCTACCACCCACGCACGTAGTACGCACGTTCGCTCCACGTGTGCTCCGTCGAGAAGTCATCCTTGCTGTAACCGCACGCATTGCGTGCCAGCGCGGGAATCGGGCAACGAAGACCCGGGTGCGTCTTGGCGTCGCGACGGCGTCCCGTCGCGAAATATATCCAGCTGAGAAGACTTGGCTCGGCGACAGAGAGAAAGAGAGAGAGAGAGAGAGAGAGAGAGAGAGAGAGAGAGA
>NW_022639456.1:2281953-2306789 GCF_010583005.1 Odontomachus brunneus | reverse complement strand
AGAGAGAGAGAGAGAGAGAGAGAGAGAGAGAGAGAGAGAGAGAAAGAGAGAGACACAGAGAGGGTTGTCGGTCGCCGGAGATTCGCAAGACAGATCTATCAGACGAAAGGTTCATGACCGACCACCGTCGACTTATCATCGCTATCATCGTGATTGTAGCGATCATTGAAATAACGCTCTATGAAAAGGCGGCCGAGCATATTCACCGAGATTGTAATTACGAGTACCAGCACCGTCATTATGCACAGTGAGTGAGGGCGAATCTGCCGTCGAGGAAAAGCGCGCTTATCCACGAGGACGATCGAGAGCGACGATCCGGTCGACTGTCGCGAGAACTATCGAGATCCTGCGCTGTCGCGAATATCGAGAGCAGCGAACGAGCCGAGTATCGTGTAATCTTCTACCTCGCATTCCCGAAGTATGACTTCCCGTTGAAGATCACCCGCTACGAGCTATCAGATAGACGGCGAAGATGCGTCCAGAAGCCGGGACGTCGTGTCTGTAGCGTCAGGATGATGTCACACTACGCGAGCACTTCTCGCGTTGACTTTGGCAGAACGACAAGTTGTCGTGGGACGCGGCGGATCTAGGGTGTCCTGAGAAAACGAAAATCAAAAGAACCGCCCACCGTGATCTCGTCTCCGGTGCCGAGTAAGTTTTTATGATATTGGCGAATTAATTAGGCCGCTTGAGAGGATTGCTATTCAGTGGAGACGTCTCCCAAGTGCAATGAGACTCTCAATTATATCTATCTTGCATTTCCATACTATTCCATTTCATATTTTCATATATATATATATACATATATATATATATATATATATATATATATATATATATATATATATATATATACATATATGTATATATAACAAAATCCAATTGTTTCACAAGACTTCAGTAGTAACGGAAACGAATAAGAACGATGCGAAAACACAATGGCAGATAAATTGGTCTGCATAAAGACCGCGTGCTTACAAAACTGTAAATACTATAATGCTGGAGAAATTACAATGAAGATTCTTAGCATTCAAATGAATATTAACAATGTTTCAGCGAGAGCTTGTGTGTCGTACTTTGATCTATCATATTCTATTACATATAGAAAAATACATTCTGTATTCGACAGAGAAAGAGAGAGAGAGAGAGAGAGAGAGAGAGAGAGAGAGAGGAGAGAGAGAATTTCATAAGCTTATATATCCGCAAGTCTATCATAAGTTTATCTCAAGCATCAAATTTATTCAAATACATTCTGAATCCTAGCGAGTTTAGCATTTCAATCAAGAATATTAAATTAAAACAAACGTTCGGTTTGTGCTCACTGCATAAAGTCGAGCCAATTTTCTTCGGATAAGGCTTTACAATATATTCTTGCTCTCAATATATAAGACAATAAAATCTTCTCTTTTGAATACATGATGAGCTTTTCTCAAATCAGTGATAAGTATATTTTGAGACTATTGTTAACAAAGTATTCTTTATTGAAGATAATCATTAAGACGGATAATAAACTGATTAGTCGCTTTTTTTAACAACAAAACAATATTTTTGTCTGTATATCCTCTTGTTTCATTTTCACTGGGAAATATACACAAAAGAGTCGTTTCTTTTTCAACTATCGTTTCAATTATATATCGATTCCTTTCTGTAGACAAACTTTCTCAATATAACGCTCATGCTATTGTCTGCTCGCATACTATAACGGTTCATGTCGTGATATCCGCCGCGAACCGTTTTAGCTAATAGCAACGGGGATGATAGCGATAGATATTACGAACTGATGATCGTAAGATAACTTTTCGCGTGTCCGAAACGCGACATTTTCTACTGTGGTCTCCGCCACTTGTTTCATATATCACTCAGGAGGGATTTGTCAGGATCGGAGAAGGATCGAACATCAGTTTTTGATAATGTCGGGGCGAGATTTTTGATATCGGGCGTTTTGCGTGCACGAGCGTCGCCATTTGTTTTTTCCCAGAATACTCCACGACGCCGAATCGACAACATGTCCAATATACAGTCGTTAGACGTAATATATGTTACGTAACTTAGACAGCATCACGATATAATTTCGCGGAGTGACACGACGGATTTTCTGTGTCTTCCTCATGCACTCTTCCCTCGTGACGGGCGAGGAAAAAGTGTCGATCATCCGGGGATAAAGAAGCGCGAGATTGGGGAATCGAAGATTGAACATGGTCGTCCATGCGACAAAAGTTGAAGTCACAAAATTCCGCAGCTCCGATTTCTTCAAACCGCCGTCAATCATTATGTCCTTCTTTCTGCCATTTTATCGCCTCTCGTCGCGGACGTCTCTAACTGTCCTTCTGGAATTTCCGCTTGTCACGGAGCATTTGCATGCAACGCATTTCGTTTGAATCATCCCGAAATTGTTAACACTGTCAAGACTTCCGAGTAGCGACGGGGCACCGTCAATCAGCGGACAATATATCGCTTGATTGCAGCTTACTGTTAAAAAATGGAAGCATGCGTTACATATAGTTTAGCACGACCGGTGGTCTCTTTTGTGCGATCATTGTATATTGCCGCGAGGAAAACGCAATTAACGCTGCAACGTGACCAAAGTTCCTGTCGAGAGGATGACGCATTGAAATTTGTCGACTTTTTTCTCGCTCTCCCTGAAAAAAAAATGTATCGATCGCACGTGGCGAAAGACTGTCGGGCAAGATGTAGTCGGGAATATGAAATAATGACGCATGAGCTACACGGAGGGGGGGATATTACGGCATTAAGGAAAATCGCTTTTCTAGGCGATGAGGCACAACGAATGTGTCTTTTCACACTTGACGTAACGCTTCCTTTTCTTTCTTCTTTTTTTTTCAGCGAAAAATCTGACCTGTTATGTGTATATACCGAGAGGATATTATTGTTTTTTTTGTTCAAATTTTTTCAAAATTTTCAAATTTAAAAAAATTTGTTTTAATTTTACAAATTTTTTTCAATTTTATTATGTTTCTAATAGTCCATCAAAATAGTTGTCACTTGAAGTTTGTCTCAAATGAGAAAGTCAAATTTCAGTACAGAATTGGATGAGAGAATTTTTGACTCGCAATTACAGACATATAAGTGTCGTGTGTATCATAATTCAACTGAAAAACCTGGATACAACTCTGAATAAAAATTTAAGCATCTCACATGGGACAAATTTCAGGTGACAACTATTAAACGCTTGAAATACCCGGGAATCCGATAAGCTATGTGAGTGAAACAATGGAGATTGCGCAGGCAATTATCGCGAATATTCACCTAGCAACGCCCCGTGCAAATGGAATCTCGCGGTTACTGCGAGAAACGCGGAGAAAGAGCCACTCGTCCCTCGCTGTCGTGTCGATATTTCTGCGCTCTTTGTAGTTTAAAGAAGATGAAAATGTAAAGCTTTTCGCGTCGGGTATTTCTTTCGCGTAGAAGAACACGAAATCGAAGAACGTGATTCTCGTCGCGCTGCTGCGGGAAAATCAATGTCATCCGAAGAGCCTCCGGCATCGGATAGGAGGAGTTGAGTGTCGAGTGAGCTCGCAGAGCGATGTTACTTCGGGACGATTTAATAGAGAGACGCTTAATTCAGCCGCGCTTCGCTGTTTCTACGATTGTCCTTTCTCTCTTTCTCTCTGTCTTTCTCAGTTTCTCTCTGTCTGTTTCTCTCTCTCTCTCTTTCTATCTATCTATCTATCTATCTATCTCTCCCTCTCCCTCTTTATTTTTGCCTTTTCCGGCGAGGTATTGCAAACATCCAACGTCGATCAAGTTATTCGCCGTGTATGATTTAAGCGGAATAGGCTGTCACGCGACGTGTCCGTCCTACCTGTCCTCGCGAATGACCGATGGTCATGGTATGAACGCGCGCTATAAATACTAAAATAACAGATTGATTTATGGCTTTGCGTATCTTTTTTGATTTACGGCACCTGAGGCGTCATAACGGCCGCGCGCGCAGTTTATTCTATCTCGTGCTAGAACAAACGTATCTCTCGTCCCGCTGATAAGCTCGCTTCGCGAATGAATTAAAATTTCCAACTGGCATGTGCTCGCGGAATATCGCACGAACCGGACATTTAACTCCGTCAGCGGCGCGTGACCAAGGCCGATTGTGTTATATTCACCCCGACGATACGGCCCATTAATGTAATTGCCATCGTGTGTCGATTATCCGTAGATCCATTGTGGAAAAACGCCTGCGATAGCGCGCTTACGTGGCGACCTGTAGCATTGATAAGGCAAAAGCGCCAATGCCTGGACACTGGCACTGGTATCCCAACTCTTATCTTGGCTGTTAAATAGAAATATTTGATCTTTCAATGTATAATATTACGTAGATGTATACTGAATTATACATGGATGTCTGGCGCTAAATATCCCATATCTCGCGTATACATAGGTTAGGTTAAACAGGATTCCTCCAACATCTTGCAAACAATTACGTACAATTTGGAATTACTAATTAATTAAAGAAAATTGACGAATGATCGCGGCAAATGAGAGCGACAGTGACGCTTGCGGTTATATGTTTGTAGATTAGATCAATCATTCAAAAACCTACGTGGTTACATGCAAGATGACAGAACTTTTTTGTTCAGTTTGACCTAATTTATAAGTTAAAGAGGAACCACAAGAACTCTTTTGAAACAAATCAGAAGTTAAAATAGGGCCTATGAGAGTTCAGCGCAGATGTATTAGAGTAGTAAAACTAATATATAATTAGTGGATGTCCTCCGTGAGAGGTAAATTATATTTATTAAGAAATATTACAAAAAATCATGTGCTGAATTCTCATAGGCCCTATTTTAACTTCTGACTAATTTACAAGCATACGACGGCAGGCGTCGCTGTCACAGCTCGTTTGCGGTATCACGTGTGTTCATTCGCCAATCCTCTTTAATAAATTTCACGTGGTTGCTTGCAAAATGGTAAGCGAATTTTGCGTTCAGTTTGACGTAATTTACACGTACACGAGATATCGGACATTCTGTGCGTCAGACATTCTGTACGTATACATACAGAGTGTCTGTATCATACAGTTCTCTGTTGAAGGTTTAAACATCCCGGAAACCAAAACGACAAGAATGTCCAGAGTTAGGTTGCAGTGTTATCGTTAGTATCCAGGCATTGGTAATTCCTAGAGATACATTTGCCTCACGACGAGGGCGAATCTCTCTGTGAAAATATCGTCATTCCTGGTAAGTGCGATCGCGTCCCGACGCTGCTCGGCTTTTAATTCGCCCTCCACCTCGGAGGGTATTATCTTGCGAACGCTTAATCGCAAGACCCTTAATTCCCTTCGGTTGCCCGACGCACTCGAGAACTCGGTTATGATCGTCCGCGATATTATACGCGATGTCCATTGTGCTTCGCCGAATATGAGTGTAGATTGAAGGATTTTGCGGATCTTCTCGTCCGGCATTGTCCCTCTATAGGTACTCAGCCCAGGGAGGATTCTCACGTGGGAATCGCGCGAGCACTAAAGGGGAAAAGACGGAGAGATGGATCTGTGAGGAAAAGAAGAGGAAAAGAGCACGCCGGTGGCGAAAACGATGTATTTTGCAGCGGAGCCGCGCGCTCGATACGCTGACTCTGCTCCTCTCCTCTCTTTTCTCTCTTTCTCTTTTTCTCTCTTTCTCTCTCTCTCTCTCTCTCTCTCTCTCTCTCTCTCTCTCTCTCTCTCTCTCTCTCTCTCTCTCTCTCTCTCTCTCTCTCTCTCTCTCTCTCTCTCTCTCGTTCTCGCGCTGCAGACTCATACACACATACGTGCATCGCATTGGCCGTGGATTCTCGCGTCGCATCGTTGACTGAATTTTGAATGCGACTAATACGACAGCGATATATATCGACGAGATCGATAAGGCGTGTTTTCGCGAGAAATGGACAAGCGTATAAACGGATATATGCAGATAGCTATCGGACGCGCTCAAAATTTCCGCCGTCGGATTTGCTCGGCTACTAGTAGCTGCGGGCTTTGCCTGTCGCATCGATGGCTCTTCCTGTGTAAATTCGTATAAGACCGCGGCATGGGATATCTCGTCGCCGTGCCGGATTTCGCCGAACTGCCTGACGTGCTCGGTTGGGCGATGGAGACCGTTTGGAAACTCTGGTAAATTTTTACGAACGGTGGAGATCTCCCGCAGAGGTCTTCCGCGAAACTCTGAGCCGCGTATCGCGAACTTGAGTGATACCTGAATGCAATTATATGTAGACACGGTTTTATTTATACGTAACACACCGCTGAGACGTATTTTTACGGTGACGCGTCCGCGAAGAGTGAGGAAGAGAGAAAGTCACACATCGACTTTGAGAAGATTCTCGAGGGGCTGTCCACCCTTGTCCATCGAGGTAGCCCAATTATCAGGCAACAGGATTCTCCCGAGTTTTGGACAAGCCCTTTGTCCTGTCATTTGATCGGACGGACGCGCAAGTAACTCCATTTTGACGCGATATTCCGAAAACGCGCCGGAAGGTTTCCTAAATTCTTGCTTTCGCGCGGATTGTTTTGAGAGCATTGTTAGGGTTTTATTGATACCAAGAAACAATGTAGAGACGCGCTTCGATCTCCACTCAGTTTCGCCCAATCTTTTCTTCATTTTCAACAGACCATTTTTCGACCGTTTTTCCTTCTAACATGTCGTGTCTCTCCAACATTGATATCATCGTCGCGAACACTCTCCCAGCACTCGTAATTGTTTTTCCGGTTTCTTTGCCGCAAATCCAAACGACGATCGCGAGACTTTCCAACGCGAGAGAACCTCTCTCTCTATCTCTCTTTCTTTCTCTGTTTCTCTCTCCGAGGAGACCGCAGGCGCAAGTCGTTGTTATCAGACCGAGTGAATTAATTGAGTTTGCGAGAGCTTTGCGCAATATTGTCAACGATATAAATTGATTCAATTTACGGGATGCGAAGAAACGACACTGAGACGGCTTCCTATTGTACGACACGATTGCGCCAAGCCCTTCTCCATCTTCTTTCGGGGGAAAGCACGCTTTCCTTCGGCTCCTTCGTTATTACATTCTATACACGTGACGTCACTCGAGAATTTTCGCACAACACGTTCGGAACCACCGTCGTTCCTTTTATCCGCGGTCGCTGCGATCGCATTCGAGGATCGAATTTTTCTTGATCAAATTCCCGAGTTGTTCATTTTGTCAATTTTTTTGCGATATCACAGACGACTGCAAAACAAGCCCCGCGCTTTAATCGAGCTTCAATTGTGTGGACAAATAATACAAAATCTTTTTCTTCAATCGGTATCAAGTGAATTCGATTTCAACGGCGAATTAATTGACAGTTTAGCCGTTAATGTCAAAAGATTCAAGGAATATAGTCGTGTTGATAGAAGTTTTTCGTGATAATGTTCGTGTCCTTACACTCAATAAGCGATGAATGTTTGTTTAAATAATAGTTTGATTGAATATCAACAAGTATCTCGGAGTTCTTATTGATTTCACGCGTAAAAATGCGCGCTTTCCCGGCGGCACTGCTAATAATTATGTACATGTATATACATAAGCTGTTTTTTATTTGCATCCATTCATATCTAACTCGTCTCTCATCTCTCCCCTGACACGCCGATGACGTTGATATGTTAGGATGAAACGGCTTTAGCGCGGTCGATAATCATTTTTCGACACGTGAAAAGCGTCAGTCAATGTATTACTCGGAAATTTAAATTTTTATACAAATCAATGTTGTTAGCTTTCTGCTGAATTGACTTTACGCATGGCTGTGGATCCAGAAAATGAATAAATTCTCACAGAGAGACCGTCCGACACGCGTTTCGCGAATAATTTTTGGAAAATATGGGAAATGTCGAATAAATTAAAACTGGAAGATAGAGAGAGACATGGCATTACATCGATTATATTTTACAAACCAATAGAGAAATTGCTTCTAGTAGGTCACACGGGAGGCAACCAGAGATATGCCGAAGAGAGAGAGAGAGAGAGAAACAATATAGTTTATTGGCGTCCTGGGACAAGTCCTTTCAAGCGCATGAGCGGTATACAATTATACAATAATTTAATTTATAATAATTTAATTATACAATAATTAATAATTTAAAAAAAAACAAGAAAAGAGAAAAACAAGCCAAATCGAAATAAAACTAATGTTATAAAGATTAATGACTAAAGAAGAGAAAAGAGAGTGAGTATACAAAAATAGAATTTTTACAAAAATTAAACATTAAATGCAAATCCAATTGCAATAAAAAGAATACAAAGCACGCACACAAACACACATATCTAAAGTGTATATATCTGAAGAGTGCAAACAAAACGGTGAGATTACATGTTGTCAAAATCAAAAACAATCTCGCTGACATTTTAGTAAATACAAAAAATATTAAAACTGTGCAGGGAAATCGCGTTTCTAATGTAGGATGGTATCTGGCTTTACAAATCCGCAGCAGTGCATTTAAATGATTTTTTGAGAAGTTCTCAATGACTAGTGGGAACCCATAAATCCTGTGGGCAAGCTGTGTGTGTGTGTATGTATGTATGTATATGTGTGTGAGAGAGGGAGAGAGGGAGGGAAGGAGAGAGAGATGGAGGGAGGGAGAGATGGATTTCTAATTAGAGCGGCCGTCCTTTTACGTCAGATTTACTGCGAATACAGCGTATTAATTGGCTGTCACCGGTGCTGATTAAGCATATTGTTTGTCGATTTGCTATTGTCGAGGGATTCTGTTTTGTATATCAAATATGATAAGGCGCGCGAATACGTGTTACTCGCGATCTCTGTGTGCATCGTTCCCGCCGCGACCATATGACGCTCTCGCGCATCCTGCGCTCTGATAATTCATATTGAAACCATGCAAGATGTTAATTCCATGTAAATGCACCTAATGCAAATACATTCGAACATTGAGCGGGGTGTGTGTTGCGTTCTCATTCGTAAAATTAATTTTGCAAGAACGTGTGTGTGTGTGTGTGTGTATGTGTAGCATCAGCAATATTGCTTCACACATTCGAGAAATACGAAACGTATATTTACGCGATATCAAACGCAGAGGGAGTGAAAAGAGAGATAGGGAAATTTACGTTTTCATTTGTTATTCGATATCGCACGTGCCGTATTGATTGCGAGTTATGGGCTTTTGTCGGGAGATTGAAATACATTCTGTGTAACAGTCGGGGCTTAATAAATTCTACACGGGTTTTCGCGAGAGCTCTCTGAAGTGGCAGGGAAGGAGGGATGGGAAGAGAGAGAGACACAAAGAGAATAATCGAGCGCTGTGTGCGCGAGAAATGGAACTTTAAGAAGAAAAATATACGGAACTAGCTCGACGCTGTCGTTTATTTTTCCAACTTTTCAATCTACATGGACAAGCGGCGGAATAAGAATGTCAACGATAATGGCGTCACCGGACAAGTTCGACGATACGTGTATTTTCTCGTAGCTTGATAATTCACGACCAATTAATCGTACGTCTCAAAGAATTAAGGACACACACGATGCTGCTGTAACGCGTCCATCATCCTCATGAGTGCGGAACGCTCAGTGCACAGTATAAAAGTCAGTGACGAAGGAGACAAGAAGACGAGGTGAACGAAAGAAATGAATATACGGTGGGACTGATTTTCGTGGCGACGCGGTTACACGCGCAATATCCTTGACAGTCCGCAAGCGGTCGCTAAAGCAGCTGTATAATGAAAAGTGGCCGAGGCGCCTCCGACAGAATTTCCCGAATCTTTTTTCTCGTCGCGCAGTCGTATGCCGATGGAAATTGCTCGCCGACTAAAGTTAGCTTCGTAAAGAGCGAAAAGCTACACGAGTGAACTGGTCCTCCGTGATTAAACTCTCTCCTTTCCTCTCCCTTCTCTCTCTCTCTCTCTCTCTCTCTCTCTCTCTCTCTCTCTCTCTTTCTCTCTGTCTCCTCTTTCCTTTTTCTTGGCCGTCGAGGCTCGATTCCAAAGATCCGATTGCGCAAATCGTCGGGACCTCTCTCGCTATTTACTCGAAGAGGATACTCCTGTTACTTTGCTTAAATGAATTCTACGTGCACACCGAGTACGTGCCAATTGCACTTAGCAGCGTGATTCGCCGGCAAGCTGGTGGAGCGTAATTCGCGACGATTCGCGGGCAAGTTCGCAGACACTGTCGCGAGTGAGAGCTCTGTCGGGGAAAAAGCGTCGTCGCGACGATCTGTTTGCGACTGACCGCGTCGCAGTCCTCACACTTGATGAAGGGAATCTCGGTTTACCTGCGGGGGAGAGAATGGACAGTCGCGCGCGATGACGAATGGTCGAATTTGAAGCGGAAGAGCCCAGGTGGTGCGAGTGAAGGGCGAGAGGGTGCGATGGGGGTAGATCGATCCCGCTCGCAGATTGGAATATGCGTTTATGCAGCCGAGCCTCGGCCGAGATGCGAAGGGCGTATCTCCGCATCCTGGCCAGATGAAAGGAAATTGAATAGCGCTTTCGCTTGGCGCGCACAGAAGCGGTCAGACCGGAGCTGTCATCGCTTACAAACCGACCATTTGGTTTAAAGGGCCAATCTCGTCGCACGCGTAGCGGTCAGGTGCGCGTGATATCGCATTCGTATCGAATCGCAACCGTGGCATCGCAGCCGCGCCGATGCGCGCGCGATCGCGTCTGTCATAAGTGATAACCGTGAATTATTTCGTTGCCGTTGGTTCGCACGCGGTACAATTGCGGTCGTCGTGTCGACGTTTCTACCACATTTCACCCGAGGTTACCGATCTCGTTACCGGACATACCGTTTATTTTGCAGCTTTTTGTGCTGCAATTCTAAGCAAATTTACGAAAATTTTTCAATTCAGCACATTTCATAATTTCTGAAATATAAGTAGCATGTATGAAGCGAAAGGATCATATATTACAGCAGAACGTCGATCTGTTTCTCTCGATTACAAAATTATGTACTAATATATATTAATATTTTGTTACTAATTATGTACTAATATTATACTAATATTTTGCTTATGAAATTCTGTCTCCGTGTAGAGACGATCGAATATGGTCACATAACGAGTTAGGAAAAGCACAAGATGTGGAAAACTGCGATAATATCTATGCGCTTTAATTCACGCGACGCTTTTTTTACGACCCATAAACGCAACGTAATTAGGACGACAGAGGTGCGACGCATACAAGCGGCGTTATCTTGGATAATTACGCGATTCTCGATAAAAAGGTTACTCAAGGGGTCTAATTAGTTCTACAGCGACCAGAGATACGCGCATCGGTCGACTTTATTAACATTCCTGTGAAAAAAGAAGCGTTGAGAATCACAAAAAATGGTTTCAATTTAATCACTCTTTAGAAATCGGTCTTTTACGATGAATTGTATCTTAATTAATAATCGGCTCACTATATAAGGCAATGTCACAAATTGCGTGCATCGTTAAATGTTATTAAACGTCATTAAGGGGACGCTGAAGCTGAAAACTTTACGGACAGAATATTGTTATTTTTTCGCAAAGTTTATGTCGTATTGATTGTAAAGAATTACAAATGCTTTTGCACAATGAAAGTGCATGCAAAAATTAATCGGAGCATTGCTCAATACGAGTATGTGACATAAACGAAAAAAAAAATTTAAATGTAAAATCTCAAGCTGTTAATTAACTTAATATTTATCTAATTGCGAAAGTTCCGCAGTTTGTACATACCAAAAGTGTGGATGTTCCAAACAGGAAAGTCTAGAAGAGAATTACTGTATCTTCGCATCTGAATTCAGAAGTCTAAGAATATTGAAAAAGTTTGCAGAAAGATCTCTACACATGGTTATATTTTCCGCGGGAAATATGGAAAGCAACATATAAAAGGAAAATCGAAATAAATTAAAATGGCCCTTAAATGTAAAATCAAATTAAAATAAAATGAGAAAATAGCGTGTAAAAGCCTAGACACAGATGTTAAAGTGCAAACAAATTTTTTAATAATCTCAAAATATATTACAAATTATACGTTTCCACCTGTTTTAGGTCCTCTTTAGTAATATCATTTTCTACAAATAGAGTATTTGCAGTCAGTTAAACATTTCGGTGGTTAATAAATAGTTCGCACGCTCATAATCTAACTCGCAAAACGCACGGTGACATAATCCCAACGAAAAATTAAATTTCTTCTCTCTCCACAACCGTCAAAAAAGATCAAGAACTACAACGTTTTAGTGGACGATGCAAATCCGATTGAAACTCTCATAATAAGTTAAAATGAAATACAAAGAAATGTCAACCTGCTTAAAAAAATGTTAAAACAGGTCAAATAATTTGTAATATATTTTGAGATTGTTAAAAAATTTGCTTGCACTTTTACACCTGTGCCTAGGTTTTTATTTTATTTTCTTATTTTATTTTAATCTGACCAAAGCAACATACATTTACGTCAATTTTGTATATACAAGAAATGCGAAGAGAGTAGCGTGATTGTGTCAGTGACGATCGTCATTGACATTGTTCGAGTTCGTCAGCGACTTCAGCATCCCCATAAACTGTCCAGACTCGCGCGGACGCGCGATGAGCGTAGTCGCGACATATCTTCGCGTTTTCCACATGCGAATGCGCGACATTCAAAACGCCCGTGTGAGCCGGCGGTTGAAAAAATGTGCACTTTTGTTTGGCGTGTTGCAGAAACCAACATGTCCGCTACGGAAGCGTGCGCTGGTGACACAAGCCCGACGCGTCGGCCAAGGTAAGAGAATCGTTGATACCGCTGCGTCGGCGGGAACTCTTGACGCGAGATTAATCCACGCATTTGCCAGCGCTAAAACAGTTATGATTATCCTCATTTCGCTCGCGGGTGAACGAAAGAAACCCGATTCGCGTAACTCTCGAGTACGCGCACCGCGCCCTGCTGCAGTAATAAGGAGGGGGAGAGGAGCCTCTCTGAATCTCTCGTGGAAGGCACAACTCTCGTCTGCCGGTAATTAATTTAGTGTAAACCCAGCGGGATATTTAATCAGAGACGCAGAGAGCTGGCCGGCCGACCGCGCTTCTCTTTCTCTCTTCCACTTAAATAACAATCCGCTGTGCATTAATTGTACTAATGCGATTGCCTGGGGCTTAGTGCGTGGGGACCAGTGGATTGTTACGAGCGTGCAGACGATGATGCACGGGATCGTGCTTTCGTCGGGGATGCGAAACTTCGCGGTCGTGGCGCGCGCTAAGGCTCGGTTGCACCAACGTTATTTTGGTTTTAAGGGGACTGGAGGGTCAGATTGCCTGAAAATCGTGCTTTTCACAATTTTTTATGACAAACTGAATGAATATGTGAAAGTGTTATTTTGACGTGCATTTATACAACATAAGGAGAAGAAAAATATAATTTTGATGATCAAATACTCAATGGGTGCTTCCGAAATGTCCAGGGTTGGGTCAAGTTGAGTTAGTTCCACTATAGTATCCGTTATATATACTATAATAGAACTAACTCAACTCGACCCAACTCTGGGTATTTCGGAAACACCCAATAAGTGTATGGTACATGCAGTTAAAATATATTTCGTTTTTCTTTTCAAGGTCGTCATTTTGCAGTAATATCTTAACTCTCGGTGATTTAATTAAGCTGAATTTTAGGTAGAAAATTTCCGTAAGCTTGTCGTGTGAACCACTATAATAGAAAATGAGTAAAAATTAACAAAATTGCAAATATCTTAATGGAATATTATTAAATTTTCAGTTCTTTTATAGTAAAAAAATTAATATTTCACAATTAAGTATTTTCACGAGTTTGTCAGTGGTTCACACGATAACGACAAGCTTACGGAAATTTTCTATCTAAAATTCAGCTTAACTAAACCAGCGAGATATTACTGCAAAATAACGACCTTGAAAAGAAACACGAAAATATATTTTAACTGCATGTACCACCCACTTATATTGAGTATTTGATCATCAAAATTATATTTTTCTTCTCTTTATATGTTGTATAAATACACGTCAAAATAACACTTTCGCATATTCACTCAGTTTGTTATAAAAAATTGCGAAAGAACAAGCACGATTTTCAGGCAATATGATCCTCCAGTCCCCTTAAGCGAGGCTTAAATATATGTCTATTTTTGTTTTTCTTTCTAAATAAGATAAGTACTCATTTTAGTCTTGATTAAAGCCAAAATAACGTCGATCCAATCGGATCCAGGCGAAATATATCGCACGTCATAGATCGCACCGCGCGAGCATCGGAGAAGCGTGTATGCGGCACGTTTACCCCGGATCGATCGTTTAGAGAGGGTCGTAATTGAAATGTTTACGTAAATATTCGCGCACAAGCGCGGGGAAAGTGTTATTAAAACGTTTACATCGGTCTCTCGACGGGGAAAAAACATGCCGTAATGTTTACGGCGCGCGCCAGCGGCGCGGGCGATTTATTAAATTTCCCGACGTCACGCACGTATAACTGCAATATTTATAAAGTATCGACGCCGATGTGGCGAGTACATATCGACGTAATAATTCATAACACAAAGCGTGAGCGGACAGTGAGTGCTCTCACCGGCGATAAATATCGTCAAGTGACGGGCGAATTTGAAATGTTTTGCGTGTTGCTCTTCAACAATAACAATTTGATAGAGGAAATAGCCAGTCGCTTAATGAGCTTACTTGCTTTGAGCGATGCGGGCTCTGCGATCGCTACGGGATATGTTGCACCCGTCGGAAATGCTCGGACTGTGAGCGTAGCGATCGCAATTAATCCGAGTAGCGATTGCATCCACTTTATCGTTAAATATTTGAGATGACTATGTTAGACGAGGCGCGGCTTGCGTACACTCCAATGAAGAGCAGCCGAAGTGCTCTTTGACACGCCGGAATTATCGCGGAACTTATATTTCCGCTCGTAAATTAATACTGCGAAATAATATCTCGGGACGAATTGTCGGACGCTGCGCGCGCGAATCGTAAAACGCGTGATGCATGAAGGAGCATAATTACACGAAAAAAAAGAACATTCTTATTTAGAGAATATCTATATTCTTAATATGTTCGTGTTGAAATGAGATTATAGCATTAAACAGAGAAAACTTGCTTACACGAAGAAATTGAATATAGTTCTACTAAAATATAATATTCTCGTTATTCAAGAATAATTTTCTTGAATTGAGAATAATGAATATTGGACGAAAAGAACGATATTTTCAAACCAGGAATTACAATTTCTTTAATTTGAAATTATCTATAGTGGATTATCGTAGTCTTGCCATAACATAATATTATTGAAATTGAAAAATATTAAATTGTTGTAGGAAAATAATATATTTTTGCTTATATATGAAACAATGATTGCGTTCATTAGAATATGTAAATCTTGAATTGATACTTAATTTTTTTCCGTGTAGAAGCAACACGCTCATATTTTTCCGAAAGATGAAGAGTTAGCTCATCTGACAAATGCTTCATTTCACAAAAATGTTTTCTTCAAATGAATTTGATGATTAAGGCTGACATTATATTGTGTTGTATCATGTCGTGAGAAAAATGCAAAATTATATTGAGAAGCAATGAACCTACACTGAGAAAAAATATCTAAAAATTAACAAATATTTATTAGGTGGACATTATCAACGTATTTATTTAAATCAAAATTCTTTTTATTTGAGCTGAATATTGTTTACTCAAGTAAGCAGTACTTTAAATTGAAGAGAATTTTGTAGCATCGGCAAACGTATCTGCTTTCACTTAAGTGGATATGGTCGCTATAATAAAAATTATGGCGTCTATCTCATTTCGTTTTTATTAGATAAGAAAAAAATATGAGAAAAAACGTTAAGTAATACTTAAATAAAGTATTTACTTATTACCTCTAATATTCTCTTTAACAAAAGTTTTTCTAAATAGACATTGTACAAAAAGTATTCTTTGAGACGTCTCGAGATCTCACAAATCGTTGGGTTAAAGGATAATGACAAAACTGATAAACATAAATTTGCAAAATATATTATTATTCAATCAAATGACAATTTAAACGACATCAATTATCTGTGATAAACACAAGTTAAAAGAAATTTTTGAAATAGAACATTATTTAATTTATTTCCAGAGTTATCGCTTCTTCGTATTCCATTTTCATGTGTATTTTCGTCTTTCAATACTTCCGTTTGTTAACGTTTTAACAAGGCAGATGCCTAATAAAATATAAACGTTTTTTTAATATCATTATAATCCAGATATTTATTTGCGTATTTTTTCTATATATTTACTACTAATTTCTATATACTTACTATACCTAGGAGAGCTGGCCACTATAACATAAAAAGAAACAAAATATTTCATTATATATAGTTTAACGTTTTATGTACATATATTTATATACAACAAGTATTCACGTTTATCTACTTTTAAAAATTTATATATCTTAAGGAAGATATATTTAGATATACACACACACACACACACACACACACACACACACACACATGTGTGTGTGTGTGTATATATATATATATATATATATATATATATATATATATATATATATATATATATATATATATATATATATATATATATATATATATATATATATATATATATATATATATATATATATATATATATATATATATATATATATATATATATATATATATATATATATATATATATATATATATATATATATATATATATATATATATATATATATATATATATATATATATATATATATATATATATATATATATATATATATATATATATATATATATATATATATATATATATATATATATATATATATATATATATATATATATATATATATATATATATATATATATATATATATATATATATATATATATATATATATATATATATATATATATATATATATATATATATATATATATATATATATATATATATATATATATATATATATATATATATATATATATATATATATATATATATATATATATATATATATATATATATATATATATATATATATATATATATATATATATATATATATATATATATATATATATATATATATATATATATATATATATATATATATATATATATATATATATATATATATATATATATATATATATATATATATATATATATATACACACACACACACATGTGTGTGTGTGTGTATATATATATATATATATATATATATATATATATATAACAATGAGATTGACATAGATATGAAAGTTATACATACGAATGCCTCAGGATTAGCTTCCGCATCGGAATCAGCAACGGCATCAGCATCGGCACTTGCTTCCGCATCCGCTTTAGTATACATGATCGTCATCATGAGGATTAAGGCAAAAGCCAACGACAAAGCCGATGATTTCATCTTTTCGTATTGAGCAAAGCTGATGTTGTGATTATTGTACGACTGATTTTGACCTACATGTTACACCGCTTATATACAGTTTCTTGAGTCGTTGTACAAAAGATATTTGCAGGTTTTATTATAATTATATTTATAGAACAGCTTTCAGATACGTTGAACACTAAACACATGTTAAACACACTTCATGGATTAGATACTAATATCGCAAAACTCTTATGTTGTAAAATTTCATTGAATATTCGTGATCAGTTGTTGACATAAAATGTACTAAAAGATTTTCTTATCACAGCACGAATTTTGCAACTATAGATAAAATTTTTTACGTATGTTCTCGTGTGATTATTTAAAAGTTAAATCAAAATATTTTCTAGAATCGATATGAATAATAGTGAGCGAGTAAATATTTTTTTTTTAATAAATGTATAATATATAGCCACTGTAGTGTCGTCACATCGTGCAATGCTAATTGCACGGAGCATTTAATGAAGGGATTTATTTAACTAATACTGGGTGCTTTCTAATTGCTTAACACATCTTGACACATACGTACACAGAAATGCACAAAGTGTAACGTTGTGCATGACTCGATTGGAACAAAGTGTGTACTAATGTATACGTATGTCGGGTAGGATTTGGATTATTTTTCAACACTATGCCCATGCCATGGTATTTTTAATTCATGGTAGAAATGTCCACCATCTATTTTTTAGAATGATGACAGAAAACGAGACGTAAGCATTGTAGTTATGGATGTAAATTAAGACAAAGAAAAACTTATACATATAAGTTGTGATTTACTATTGTGTAAAATGCGGATATATATTTTTTTCTCTGCCTTACTTTACGTCCACGACTACGACGCTTACGTCTCGTTCTCGTCATCAGGCTAAGTTTCTTAATTCATCGTCATGAGAAGACAAGCATCACATTTGAGAAAAGATCTGAAAAGATATTTCATTAAAAAAAAAGATATTTTATTTTTAAGGTATTTTACTTATTTTAGTGTATATACGTACATAAATATATAAGTAATATATTAATAATTGTTTATAAGATTTTATAATGAAACTCACCTACATGATTTTATTATTTGTTTCACAGATATATATATTTTTTTGTTGTTGTTGTTCATACTTTTTCTATCTTCAATAAAAAAGATACTTTCTACTTCACGTCGCAAATGTCAATCTCTTCTCAAGTCGTCATGCTTATTAACTTTAATTGTCACTAGAAAACACTAGTTTACACAGCCGACTAGTAGCCCTCGAGCTGAGTACGGATGTGTAGAGTTGTGTCAACGATGACGACAATTGGAATGCAATTTGTGTCGCCGTGTATATGAAAGTCTAAGGATATTGCAATTGGAAAGCACCCATTATCCCCTTGTCCACAACCTTGCTTTAATTCTTAAGCCGTAAGAAATTGACTAACCACAGTTGATTATCTTTAAAATAATCGACTATGTCAATTTATTACGGCTTAAAGATTAAAGCAAGGTTGTGGACAAAGGATATGACTTGATTTTCGCCTTAAATACCGATAAATATTTGTTTTTCGGGAATGTTGTCGGGGATGTTGTCGCAATCATTTTCCTTTGCGCAGCAAGTGTTAGAAGTTAGATATTAATATCAGAAAACACGTGTGAAATTTTTCATGGATTATTCGTGATTAGTTGTCGGCATAAAATGTAGAAATTGCGAATGTTGCGATTAGTGCCTGCAATAAAATGTGTTTGTCGCGACATAAAGATTATTTGGACTTTTAAAGTTGGAATATTTGCACGAAGGAAAGTGATAAACTTACACGTGCAGAAAAATTTATTATTCAATATATTGTCAGTTTAAACGATATCGTAACAACACCGATCGTAAGTAAACGCAAGAGAAAATGCAAATTTTGAGATAATAAAGCTATTATTCATTTCATATCGTGCATTTTCAGAGTCATCGTTTCTTCGTTTCTCATATTTTGTGTCCTTGACTGCTTTCGATACTTCCAATAGTTACTAGTCCATATTTGAAATAAGAGCGGGTAGCGCTAATCACTACTAAAATAGAATTGTTTCTTCAATATTAAGAAAGGTGGAATTTGTTGGATTTTTTCTTTTTTTGGTTGTATTTTTATAATTTTTCAAACCTTATATTTCTCATGATTCTGTGGAATATTGAAATTTAATAACAGCCAACAGAAGAGCAAATATTGAAGATATTACAAAGATTTGAAAAGAACGAAATGGAATGCGTGGGCATTCTCAGACGCCACCTTTCCCATGACGAGTTAATATTAAATTGAGATATATGAGAAAGTAAAGTAATGATATCTCAATTGTGATATATGAAAAATAGAAAGACTTGCTTTTTTTAAATTATAGAAAAGCTTTACTTTTTTAAATGTTTAGATTATATTATAAATATTACATATTACAGTATATAACTTGATATTTATTATATAATCTAAAAATTTAAACAAAAATATCTATATGTGTATTATTAGAAAATTTCAGTATACCCATGCATTCGTCTGATTTTAACAATTTATACAATATCTAAAGGGAGATGTATTTAGCTTAATATATTTAGAGATCTATTTATGATCAATGTGCAATATGATGTGTTAATCATTAAATTGCACGTAATTAGAACGTGTACATAGAGACTTATAATTTAAGACGATAACTTGACAATGGAAATATGAATTTTACAATAATCTGATGATGAGATTGGTATGGAAATAATATCTACAATTGCCTCTGCAGCAGTCTCAGTTTTCAATAAATACTGAAAAATTTCTATTGAGATCTAAAATAGAATTTTCGAAAAATTTCGTTAAGAAATAAGATCTGAATTATTTTATATGATATCTCAATTGAGATATCATATGAAAACTAGAAAAGTTTTATCTTTTTAAATATTTAGATTATATTATAAATATTATGTTACAGTAACTTGATATTTATTATGTAATCTAAAAATTTAAAAAAGAAAGCTTTTCTATTTTTCATACATCACAATTGAGATATCATTACTTTATTTTCTCAATTAAGATATACAAAATAATTGAGATTTCACATAGAGTAAACATTTCGGAAATCTCATTTTAGGTCTTAATAGAAAATTTCAGGGAACAAATAGATCATTATTGCGGCTTGATTTCTTCCTCAGATATATTAAGGAATATTAGTATTTTTTTAAATAGAAATATTTCTTTTCGCTATAAGTATTACGAATGCTGCGAACAGTGTCTGCAGTAAATTGCGCTTATTACGATTAGCTCCAGGGAAATTTTGGAAACTAGGATTCGCATTAAGAGACAATGACGAAAATGATAAATTTTCACTTGCAGAGAATTATATTCTTCAATAGAATGCTAGTTTAAATAACATCATCATATTTGTCATAAGTAAACGCAATCGAAAAGAAATGTTTGACAATCTAAGTATATTATTCATTTTCCTTCCGTGTAATTTCGTGTAATTCCGTGTAATTCCGTGTAATCAATATTTCGCCGTTTCTCCTTTGTTTTTCTTCAACCATGTAAAGTGTGGTGTGTCTTGTGGTGTGTCTTGCCTCGTCTCTCAAATCTGCTTACGTGATGTTTCTAATAAGATAGAATTGTTCCTTCAACATTGATATCATGCACAGATAACTGTCTGTGAAATATTTCTGTATACTTACCCGGACTTTGTGAATCTATGTAAAAAAAAGAAACAAAAGTGATATTACTATATTTAAATAAATACGGATATGTATTGTATATAGCAAGTATATGTATTATGAATGTTTTTAAAAACTTAGGCAAAATTTTATAAGAATTATATTTAATATTTATATATAATTCGTAATGTATCTGTTTGTAAAGCGATATGACAACAACTGTGACGCAATCTTAATCATAAGTTTAGATCGCACGCAAGCACAACATGAATAACAGTAACATACAATAGATTTGACAATACAGATGTGATTAGCATTACGGTTAATATAAACTACACTTACATGATTATTGGCATCGGCATCAGCATCGGCATCTGCTACTGCTTCCGCTTGCACGTTAGTGTACACAATCGCCATAACAAGAATTATGGCAAAAGCCAACCATAGACCCAACAATTTCATTTTTGAAGTGTTTTGTAAAGCTGATATTGCGTTAACTGCACGTTTGATAGTTATTGTCGACGTATAGCCTCGCTTTTATACGCTTTCCACCGTCGTTACAAGCGATATCTTCAGCTTTTATTACATTCATATTTCACAAAGAGAGTTCCATCTTGTGTAAAAGAAAACACGTTAATGCTATATTTAACGATGTTAATTATTGATGTAGGAGAAGATTTATTTATCCTAAAATTTCCTTGAATCCACATGATAAGTTGCCGACATAAAACGAATAAAGTAAATAGAAGGTTTTCTTAAGGAGGTAATACATTCTGGCGGACGTAAATGAGGGTCAACTTCAGGATTTTTTTTGGCGAAATAGTAGACCAATTAGGTTCATTTTATATATCATAGTTAAGTACATGTTTAGGTACATTTAGAATATTTTTGGTATTAAAAAATATTAATAAATATAAACAGTATAGGATAAACTCGGATAAGATGGCCATACTTTTTTAAAATGCAAAAAAAATACATTTCTTATTGTTATTTCTTAATAGCGTTTGGCACATTACTTCACTGAAGTCTACAGTACATGATACCATCAGAGTTAAAAGAAAAATACTTCAGAGAAATTATTTATTATAAAAATACCAAAACATGAGCAATGGCCATCTTACCTAAATGTTTAAGACAAGATAGCCATAAGGAATAAATCACCCATACATATTTTATGTTCAAGATTCTGTACTTATTATTTTATAAAATAATGAAAAAAACGTAATTTAATATATTCATTTTAGTATAGGATATTTAATACATATTATTTGTGAAAAATATAATATACATATAAAATAGAAACCTCTATTACAAAACTTAAATTTTAAATACATTTTTTGATCAAAACATATTGCACATAAGATTTAATTACTGTAATATTGAAAGTAATTTTTGAAATATAACGACTTTTGTTTTATAAATGTTAGAATAATAGTGGACCATCTTACCCAAAATGTGAGTAAAAGATGGTTATAATAGTACTTATAAATAAATAGTGAAAATGAAAATAAAAATGTATGTTATATTACAATTTATATATCTATTTTATGTATTTAACGTTGATTGCGATAGCTTAACTGTAATTTATTTGACGTTACAGCAAGATTTAGTGAATACATGAGAAATTTTACAGGTAGTCGAAGATAAAAATATAGTATAATATTCATAATCTTACTATTTCGAAAAATGTACGCATATACGCTACGATAAATATCGATTATTTTTGTGACTAATTACACAAACGCAATTATTAGAGAAATTATAGCCTATGGTCATCTTTTCGGTATGGCCATCATATCCGAGTTTACCTCATAGGGGCCATTTCGCAGAGCCCGTCGCCCGCGAACTCGAAAATGGCACAGGTAATTAAAAACCAGCGAAAACTTGAACGGCTATAACTTCGTAAATTTTTGAAAATTTCCAATCGTTCAGAGCTCAAAATACGTGTAAAGGATAACACTTTTAAAATATGTAATAAAAAAAGATTTTTTGAAATTTTCAAAGTATATTATCCCATTAAGACGGCAATAATTTTTCGGCTTATGAATAAAACCGTATACGTACAATATTGTGATCCCGTGAAAGTAAAACCTTCAAGACTTCCGTGATAAACGGAAGGAGGCAAGCAAATAACGAAGTAGATACATTTTTTCATGAACGTATGACACTAGCGTTCGATATTCATCTTAAAAATACTGGTATTTCATAACTTCAAGTATATAATTATTTAGCTTTACGAATTGCGAATGCTACGGTTAGTATCTGCTGTAAATTGGTCCTTTCACTGCGCAAGTATTATCTTGGCATTATCTTGATATTATTTTGATATTTTTATATTTGAGAATCGCGTTAGGAGGTAATGATAATAAAAGTTCGAATTTGCAGAAAATTTTATTCTTTAATAGAATTTCAATTTAAACGATGTTGTCGTAAACAGAAAGAAAATTTTGACAGAGTTAAGCATTATTTATGTCCTTTCGTGTACTTTCATCGATGCGGCTATTTCATCTGTCTTCTTTAGCGTTTCCCCATTTTGTCCGCTAACCAACTAGCCTATAAATGAAATTGTTTCTTCAATAATAATATCAACCATACTTATCTATTCACACATTATTTCTATATACTCACAGCTTTCCCAAGCATACTCTTGATATAAAAGAAACATAGAAATCATGTTAATATATTTCAGAAATTATGTATAGTAATTATGTATAGTATATATTAAGTACATGTTTCTAAAACGTTGTCTATATTAAGTACACGTTAAATTTATGTATATTTGAAGGGAAGTATATTTAGTTTGATATATTTTGAGCGACACGATAAATATGTTTTATGTAATATAATCGCAAATACTAAAGTTGAAGTCACACAAAATTAAAATATGCAAATAGAGATTTACAGTCAATTTGACAGTGAATATGCGATTAATATTGTGATTATCATTGCTATGTGAGTTATACATACCCCCCATCCAGCTATAGCATCGGCATCGCCAGTAGCAATAGCGTTGGCAAAAGCTTCAGCCATGGCTTCGGCATCAGCATCAGGTTTTGCTGCTGCTTCTACTGAATTGTACATTATCGCCATCATAAAAACTGCCAAGAAAGCCAACGTGAGACCCGACGGTTTCATCTTGCTGCTTTTCGTGAAACTGATGTGTTTACTACAGGACTGATTACTGTATGATTGATGCTTACTCCGTGTTCAACCGTCGCTTATATACGTTTCTTTGAATTATTGCAAGAAGCACTTTCGGGGATTTTATCACAATTATATTTTTTTATGGAAGAGATAGAGTGTGTATGTTCCCGTCTTCGTGCAATGAACACGTTAATGCAGCATTTGAGTGATTAGATATCAATATTCGCAAACGTTTATGTTATAAAATTTCATGGACTAGTCGTGATCAGATATATCAGCATAAAATGCGCCGTGAGGTTCTTCCAACGTGTGTGACGCATGTTTTCATTGTAGCTAAAATTTTCCACGTGCGTCGTCGTGATTCTCTAAAGTTATAGCCAGTTAAAGCCAACGTATCGTGATGTTGTCTTAGCGAGTGTCACGCATTTTTCCTATTATATATTATATATTATATTATAGATAACATTTTTTACATGTGTCGTCGTGACTCCTCGAAATTACAGACAGTGTTTTTTGGAATAGATATGGATAGCAATAAAAAACGAATTGGAAAGGAAGGTATAACTTTTATAAGAAATTTTGCGACCGCGCGCTCAGGAATCGTTTAATATTTATATTTGTGTATGTATTTTTTTTGTTGAAACTGAAAATATACATTATCAGTATAATAACACTAGAGTTAAGAAAAAAAAGATATATATATATATATATATATATATATATATATATATATATATA
>NW_022639456.1:2264460-2281059 GCF_010583005.1 Odontomachus brunneus | reverse complement strand
AGCATCGGCATCGCCAGTAGCAATAGCGTTGGCAAAAGCTTCAGCCATGGCTTCGGCATCAGCATCAGGTTTTGCTGCTGCTTCTACAGAATTGTACATTATCGCCATCATAAAAACTGCCAAGAAAGCCAACGTGAGACCCGACGGTTTCATCTTGCTGCTTTTCGTGAAACTGATGTGTTTACTACAGGACTGATTACTGTATGATTGATGCTTACTCCGTGTTCAACCGTCGCTTATATACGTTTCTTTGAATTATTGCAAGAAGCACTTTCGGGGATTTTATCACAATTATATTTTTTTATGGAAGAGATAGAGTGTGTATGTTCCCGTCTTCGTGCAATGAACACGTTAATGCAGCATTTGAGTGATTAGATATCAATATTCGCAAACGTTTATGTTATAAAATTTCATGGACTAGTCGTGATCAGATATATCAGCATAAAATGCGCCGTGAGGTTCTTCCAACGTGTGTGACGCATGTTTTCATTGTAGCTAAAATTTTCCACGTGCGTCGTCGTGATTCTCTAAAGTTATAGCCAGTTAAAGCCAACGTATCGTGATGTTGTCTTAGCGAGTGTCACGCATTTTTCCTATTATATATTATATATTATATTATAGATAACATTTTTTACATGTGTCGTCGTGACTCCTCGAAATTACAGACAGTGTTTTTTGGAATAGATATGGATAGCAATAAAAAACGAATTGGAAAGGAAGGTATAACTTTTATAAGAAATTTTGCGACCGCGCGCTCAGGAATCGTTTAATATTTATATTTGTGTATGTATTTTTTTTGTTGAAACTGAAAATATACATTATCAGTATAATAACACTAGAGTTAAGAAAAAAAAGATATATATATATATATATATATATATATATATATATATATATATATATAAAGTGGAATAAAATACTATTCACGTCGTGATAGAATCATTGTCAGTTATACTCCAATAATTGAAAAATTAATTCAAAGTTGAACTAAATACGAGCAATATTGCATCGTAAAACATTAATTATATTATATTTTCCATTATACATAAGATTGAAGTGGCTGCTGCGACTCGATATATGAGCATCCCGAGCTACGCCGCGAGACAGATTCTGACTTCAAGAGCGAAAATAATATATATTTATTTATTTCGTCATTAAGTCTGGCGTAGTTATACAGATAATTTTCGGTTTCTACGAAAAAAATATATAAGAAAATATGAATATAAAACGATCACCGAGCGAAACCTCTTATAAAAGTTATATCTTGCTTTCCTCACGTAAACGTGCGTAATTTAGTTGCGATATTGCGTGTAACTTTAACATTAAGTGCACAAAATGCATTTAATGTTGGGACCAATGTTTCAACTCGATCCTTTTTCTAGGCATTTTGATAATCATTAAGCTTGACGATGCGACTATTTATCTTGGCCGTAGGAGCGGCCAGCGTCGCGATTACTGCCTGCAGTAAAGTGCGCTTATTATTTAACTTCAGGATTATTTTGACAATTTTGGAAACTAGGATTCGTATTAAGGAGCAATGATAAAAATGATAAACTTTCACTTGCACAGAATTTTATTCTTCAATAGAATATATACTAGTTTAAGTAACATCATCATAATTGTCGTAAGTAAACGCAATCGAAATGAAATTTTTTATAATCTAAGTATATTATTCATTTTCCTTCAGTATAATTTCGTTATGTCGCCGTTTTTCCTTTATTTTTATTCTCAACCACGTACAGTGTAGTATATCTTGTGATGTGTCTTGCCTTGTCTCTCAGATCTGCTTACGTGATGTTTCTAACAAGATAAAATTGTTCCTTTAATAATGATATCATGCACAGATATCTGTCTGTGAAATTTTTTTATGTACTTACCATCAACCGGGCTTTGTGAATCTATGTAAAAAAAAAAAAATAAAAGTAATATTATTATATTTAAATAAATATGGCTGTGTTTTGTACATAGCAAGTATATGTATTATGAATGTTTTAAAAACTTAGGTAATATTTTATAAGAATTATATTTATATATAATTCATAAAACGTAATAGAAGATTTTCTTAAGGGGGTAATACACTGATCGTCGAAAATGAAAGATTTCATTTCAGGATTTATTTTTGACAAAGTATTAGGCCAATCAGGTTTATTTTATATCATACCATAGTTAAATACATTTAGATACATTTAGAGTATTCTTGGTATTAAAAAATATTAATAAATATAAACAGTATATGAGGGCCATCTCGCAAAGCCTGTCGCCCACAGACTCGAAAACGGTACAGGTAATTACTCGTGTACGGTGTGTCTGTAATAAAAATCAAAATAAATATTAAACTTCGATTTATTCTCTACAAATTGACTTGCGAAAATTTTGAAAAAGTTAAAAATTGTGTAAATTATAATATTTTGAAGAAAACGTGTAATTTTCGACCGAAAACAAACACGGTTTTTTTATTGTTATTAACAAATAGTAAACAGGTGGAAAAAAATTCTACGTCAACTTGTCAATTCTGCTATTATATTGATGTCAACCAAACGTGAAGATAGCCAGAATAATAGTACTTTTGAAATCGCCTGCACCGTTTGAGAAAAAATCGTTTCGAGATAAACGCGTTTAAAGTTTCAATAATTATTTTCTACAAAATAAAGTGATAAATATTTTATCTTACTATTATTCAGGTATTCCTGCACCATATTGTAGCCCTTCTACAGTGGCTAAAATATCCTCCGCAGCCAATCTTCCAAGTCTGCGAACTGATCTAGCTTCTCGCGTGTTGTATTGCGCTCGACGAGTGGCAGCGTTTATCCATAAACATGCACTACTGATATGCGCTTTGTCGCCGATTTTTTTATTTAATTCTTGCATAATATCAATATATGCCGTTGCTCCTTTGTTGAATGTACTGCAAGCAATATGTGTTGCTATTTCGACGACCTGAGCACCATCGGAGGATATTTTTGGCGTAATTTTCCATATTACATATTTATAAGAAATGGACAATACAATATATAGAGATTATACAATGCGAAAGAAAGAGAAAGTATCTACGGTAGATATACAGGGTGTCCCGCGTAAGACGTACGAAATGAAAAATATAAGTAGAATATATAAAAGTGAACAAAAATTGTATAGGTCATTTTTCAAACAACCACGTAAAATTTCGAGATATTAATTAATATAGTTGGGCATATCAGAGCGCGGCGACGCGGCAGGTGAAGAAAATGGATGATTGCTCGCGGGCCTATCTTATAGGTCAGAGAGGTGGACCGTTTGGCGTACTGAAATGAGTAGTTCCGTGTGTGCGTCCGTTTATGTGTGCGTTCTTTCATTTTCTTCGCCGGCCGCGGCGAGCCGTATGTTCCGCCTGTCGTATCGCCGCGCTCTGATATATCCAACTATTTTATTTAATATCTCGAAATTTTACGTGGTTGTTTGAAAAATGACCTAAACAATTTTTGTTCACTTTTATGTATCCTACTCATATTTTTCTTTTCGTACGTCTTACGCGGAACACCCTGTATATCTCGGAGAAAGGTTCTGCAACAGATATACAGGATGTCCAAAACCTTTCTTGACATAAATCGTAGGAAAGTAGAACGGATTAAACAGAACAGAAAAATCAAGTATCATTTTGCGAAATTTGCAATAGTTTTCGAGTAATTAATTATTTCGTCTGAGCAAGTAAGTGCTCGGTTCGGCGCGCAATCATGATACACGCGAATCGCGGCTCACTGCGTCCCTCCGCCCTATGTATTTCGTAACTACAGTAACTATGGCTACGAGACACAGCGTAGCTATGGGCAGAAGGATGCAGCGAGCCGCGACTCCCGTGTATCATGGTTGCGCGCCGACCCGAGCGCTTACTTGCTCAGACAAAATAGTTAATTACTCGAAAACTATTGCAAATTTCGCAAAATGGTACGTGACTTTTCTGTCCCGTTTAATACGTTCTACTTTCTTACGATTTGTGTCAAGAAAGGTTTTGGACACCATGCATATTTCGAAAATACAAAGCGATGACGGTTATTAAGCGGCAAGTACCAGAAACCAGCGAAAATTTGAACGGTTATAACTTCAATTTTTGGAAATTTCAAATCATTCACGGCTCAAAATACGCGTAAAGAATAACACTTTTAAAATATGTAATAAAAAAAAGATTTTTGAAATTTTCAAAGTGTATTATTCCCTTAAGACGACAATAATTTTTCAGCTTATGAATAAAATCGTATACATACAATATTGTGATCCCGTAAAAGTAAAATCTTCAAGACTTCCACGATAGACTTGCAGGCAAGCAAATAACGAAGTAAATACTTTTTTCGTGAATGTATGACACATAACAACGACTTTATCGCTAGCGTTCAATATTCATCTTAAAAATATTGGTACTTAATAACTTTAAGTATATAATTATTTAGCTTTACGAATTACGAATGCTACAGTTAGTATCTGATGTAAATTGGTCCTTTCACTGCGCAAGTATTATCTTGACAATTTTTATATTTGAGACCCGCATTAGGAGGTAATGATAATAAAAGTTTATGCTTGCAGAAAATTTTATTCTTTAATAGAATATTAATTTAAACGATATCGTCGTTTAAATTAAAACAGAAAGAAACTTTTGACAGAGTAAAGCATTATTTATCCTTTCGTGTAATGCCGATGTGGTTATTTCATGTCTTCTTTAGCGTTTCCCCATTTTGTCCTTAAACCAATTAATCTATAAATAAAATTGTTTCTTCAATAATAGTATCAACCATACTTATCTATTCACATATTATTTCTATATACTTACAACTTTGGTAACCATATCCTTGATATAAAAGAAACACAGAAATCATATTAATATATTTCAGATATTATGTATAATATTGTATATATTAAGTACACGTCTCTAAAACGTTGTCTATATTAAGTACACGTTTAATTTATGTATATTTGAAGGGAAGTATATTTAGTTTGATATATTTTGAGTGACACAATAAATGTGTGTTATGTAATATAATCGCAAATTAAAGTTGAAATCACACGAAATTAAAATATGCAAATAGAGATTTACAGTCAATTTGACAGTGAATATGCGATTAATATTGTGATTATCATTGCTATGTGAGTTATACATACCATAATCCCAGCTACAGCATCGGCATCGCCAGTAGCAATAGCGTTGGCAAAAGCTTCAGCCATGGCTTCGGCATCAGCATCAGGTTTTGCTGCTGCTTCTACAGAATTGTACATTATCGCCATCATAAAAACTGCCAAGAAAACCAACGTGAGACCCGACGGTTTCATCTTGCTGCTTTTCGTGAAACTGATGTGTTTACTACAGGACTGATTACTGTATGATTGATGCTTACTCCGTGTTCAACCGTCGCTTATATACGTTTCTTTGAATTATTGCAAGAAGCACTTTCGGGGATTTTATCACAATTATATTTTTTTATGGAAGAGATAGAGTGTGTATGTTCCCGTCTTCGTGCAATGAACACGTTAATGCAGCATTTGAGTGATTAGATATCAATATTCGCAAACGTTTATGTTATAAAATTTCATGGACTAGTCGTGATCAGATATATCAGCATAAAATGCGCCGTGAGGTTCTTCCAACGTGTGTGACGCATGTTTTCATTGTAGCTAAAATTTTCCACGTGCGTCGTCGTGATTCTCTAAAGTTATAGCCAGTTAAAGCCAACGTATCGTGATGTTGTCTTAGCGAGTGTCACGCATTTTTCCTATTATATATTATATATTATATTATAGATAACATTTTTTACATGTGTCGTCGTGACTCCTCGAAATTACAGACAGTGTTTTTTGGAATAGATATGGATAGCAATAAAAAACGAATTGGAAAGGAAGGTATAACTTTTATAAGAAATTTTGCGACCGCGCGCTCAGGAATCGTTTAATATTTATATTTGTGTATGTATTTTTTTTGTTGAAACTGAAAATATACATTATCAGTATAATAACACTAGAGTTAAGAAAAAAAAGATATATATATATATATATATATATATATATATATATATATATATATATATATAAAGTGGAATAAAATACTATTCACGTCGTGATAGAATCATTGTCAGTTATACTCCAATAATTGAAAAATTAATTCAAAGTTGAACTAAATACGAGCAATATTGCATCGTAAAACATTAATTATATTATATTTTCCATTATACATAAGATTGAAGTGGCTGCTGCGACTCGATATATGAGCATCCCGAGCTACGCCGCGAGACAGATTCTGACTTCAAGAGCGAAAATAATATATATTTATTTATTTCGTCATTAAGTCTGGCGTAGTTATACAGATAATTTTCGGTTTCTACGAAAAAAATATATAAGAAAATATGAATATAAAACGATCACCGAGCGAAACCTCTTATAAAAGTTATATCTTGCTTTCCTCACGTAAACGTGCGTAATTTAGTTGCGATATTGCGTGTAACTTTAACATTAAGTGCACAAAATGCATTTAATGTTGGGACCAATGTTTCAACTCGATCCTTTTTCTAGGCATTTTGATAATCATTAAGCTTGACGATGCGACTATTTATCTTGGCCGTAGGAGCGGCCAGCGTCGCGATTACTGCCTGCAGTAAAGTGCGCTTATTATTTAACTTCAGAATTATTTTGACAATTTTGGAAACTAGGATTCGTATTAAGGAGCAATGATAAAAATGATAAACTTTCACTTGCACAGAATTTTATTCTTCAATAGAATATATACTAGTTTAAGTAACATCATCATAATTGTCGTAAGTAAACGCAATCGAAATGAAATTTTTTATAATCTAAGTATATTATTCATTTTCCTTCAGTATAATTTCGTTATGTCGCCGTTTTTCCTTTATTTTTATTCTCAACCACGTACAGTGTAGTATATCTTGTGATGTGTCTTGCCTTGTCTCTCAGATCTGCTTACGTGATGTTTCTAACAAGATAAAATTGTTCCTTTAATAATGATATCATGCACAGATATCTGTCTGTGAAATTTTTTTATGTACTTACCATCAACCGGGCTTTGTGAATCTATGTAAAAAAAAAAAAATAAAAGTAATATTATTATATTTAAATAAATATGGCTGTGTTTTGTACATAGCAAGTATATGTATTATGAATGTTTTAAAAACTTAGGTAATATTTTATAAGAATTATATTTATATATAATTCATAAAACGTAATAGAAGATTTTCTTAAGGGGGTAATACACTGATCGTCGAAAATGAAAGATTTCATTTCAGGATTTATTTTTGACAAAGTATTAGGCCAATCAGGTTTATTTTATATCATACCATAGTTAAATACATTTAGATACATTTAGAGTATTCTTGGTATTAAAAAATATTAATAAATATAAACAGTATATGAGGGCCATCTCGCAAAGCCTGTCGCCCACAGACTCGAAAACGGTACAGGTAATTACTCGTGTACGGTGTGTCTGTAATAAAAATCAAAATAAATATTAAACTTCGATTTATTCTCTACAAATTGACTTGCGAAAATTTTGAAAAAGTTAAAAATTGTGTAAATTATAATATTTTGAAGAAAACGTGTAATTTTCGACCGAAAACAAACACGGTTTTTTTATTGTTATTAACAAATAGTAAACAGGTGGAAAAAAATTCTACGTCAACTTGTCAATTCTGCTATTATATTGATGTCAACCAAACGTGAAGATAGCCAGAATAATAGTACTTTTGAAATCGCCTGCACCGTTTGAGAAAAAATCGTTTCGAGATAAACGCGTTTAAAGTTTCAATAATTATTTTCTACAAAATAAAGTGATAAATATTTTATCTTACTATTATTCAGGTATTCCTGCACCATATTGTAGCCCTTCTACAGTGGCTAAAATATCCTCCGCAGCCAATCTTCCAAGTCTGCGAACTGATCTAGCTTCTCGCGTGTTGTATTGCGCTCGACGAGTGGCAGCGTTTATCCATAAACATGCACTACTGATATGCGCTTTGTCGCCGATTTTTTTATTTAATTCTTGTATAATATCAATATATACCGTTGCTCCTTTGTTGAATGTACTGCAAGCAATATGTGTTGCTATTTCGACGACCTGAGCACCATCGGAGGATATTTTTGGCGCAATTTTCCATATTACATATTTATAAGAAATGGACAATACAATATATAGAGATTATACGAAAGAAAGAGAAAGTACCTACGGTAGATATACAGGGTGTCCCGCGTAAGACGTACGAAAAGAAAAATATAAGTAGAATATATAAAAGTGAACAAAAATTGTATAGGTCATTTTTCAAACAACCACGTAAAATTTCGAGATATTAATTAATATAGTTGGGCATATCAGAGCGCGGCGACGCGGCAGGTGAAGAAAATGGATGATTGCTCGCGGGCCTATCTTATAGGTCAGAGAGGTGGACCGTTTGGCGTACTGAAATGAGTAGTTCCGTGTGTGCGTCCGTTTATGTGTGCGTTCTTTCATTTTCTTCGCCGGCCGCGGCGAGCCGTATGTTCCGCCTGTCGTATCGCCGCGCTCTGATATATCCAACTATTTTATTTAATATCTCGAAATTTTACGTGGTTGTTTGAAAAATGACCTAAACAATTTTTGTTCACTTTTATGTATCCTACTCATATTTTTCTTTTCGTACGTCTTATGCGGAACACCCTGTATATCTCGGAGAAAGATTCTGCAACAGATATACAGGATGTCCAAAACCTTTCTTGACATAAATCGTAGGAAAGTAGAACGGATTAAACAGAACAGAAAAATCAAGTATCATTTTGCGAAATTTGCAATAGTTTTCGAGTAATTAATTATTTCGTCTGAGCAAGTAAGTGCTCGGTTCGGCGCGCAATCATGATACACGCGAATCGCGGCTCACTGCGTCCCTCCGCCCTATGTATTTCGTAACTACAGTAACTATGGCTACGAGACACAGCGTAGCTATGGGCAGAAGGATGCAGCGAGCCGCGACTCCCGTGTATCATGGTTGCGCGCCGACCCGAGCGCTTACTTGCTCAGACAAAATAGTTAATTACTCGAAAACTATTGCAAATTTCGCAAAATGGTACGTGACTTTTCTGTCCCGTTTAATACGTTCTACTTTCTTACGATTTGTGTCAAGAAAGGTTTTGGACACCATGCATATTTCGAAAATACAAAGCGATGACGGTTATTAAGCGGCAAGTACCAGAAACCAGCGAAAATTTGAACGGTTATAACTTCAATTTTTGGAAATTTCAAATCATTCACGGCTCAAAATACGCGTAAAGAATAACACTTTTAAAATATGTAATAAAAAAAAGATTTTTGAAATTTTCAAAGTGTATTATTCCCTTAAGACGACAATAATTTTTCAGCTTATGAATAAAATCGTATACATACAATATTGTGATCCCGTAAAAGTAAAATCTTCAAGACTTCCACGATAGACTTGCAGGCAAGCAAATAACGAAGTAAATACTTTTTTCGTGAATGTATGACACATAACAACGACTTTATCGCTAGCGTTCAATATTCATCTTAAAAATATTGGTACTTAATAACTTTAAGTATATAATTATTTAGCTTTACGAATTACGAATGCTACAGTTAGTATCTGATGTAAATTGGTCCTTTCACTGCGCAAGTATTATCTTGACAATTTTTATATTTGAGACCCGCATTAGGAGGTAATGATAATAAAAGTTTATGCTTGCAGAAAATTTTATTCTTTAATAGAATATTAATTTAAACGATATCGTCGTTTAAATTAAAACAGAAAGAAACTTTTGACAGAGTAAAGCATTATTTATCCTTTCGTGTAATGCCGATGTGGTTATTTCATGTCTTCTTTAGCGTTTCCCCATTTTGTCCTTAAACCAATTAATCTATAAATAAAATTGTTTCTTCAATAATAGTATCAACCATACTTATCTATTCACATATTATTTCTATATACTTACAACTTTGGTAACCATATCCTTGATATAAAAGAAACACAGAAATCATATTAATATATTTCAGATATTATGTATAATATTGTATATATTAAGTACACGTCTCTAAAACGTTGTCTATATTAAGTACACGTTTAATTTATGTATATTTGAAGGGAAGTATATTTAGTTTGATATATTTTGAGTGACACAATAAATGTGTGTTATGTAATATAATCGCAAATTAAAGTTGAAATCACACGAAATTAAAATATGCAAATAGAGATTTACAGTCAATTTGACAGTGAATATGCGATTAATATTGTGATTATCATTGCTATGTGAGTTATACATACCATAATCCCAGCTACAGCATCGGCATCGCCAGTAGCAATAGCGTTGGCAAAAGCTTCAGCCATGGCTTCGGCATCAGCATCAGGTTTTGCTGCTGCTTCTACAGAATTGTACATTATCGCCATCATAAAAACTGCCAAGAAAACCAACGTGAGACCCGACGGTTTCATCTTGCTGCTTTTCGTGAAACTGATGTGTTTACTACAGGACTGATTACTGTATGATTGATGCTTACTCCGTGTTCAACCGTCGCTTATATACGTTTCTTTGAATTATTGCAAGAAGCACTTTCGGGGATTTTATCACAATTATATTTTTTTATGGAAGAGATAGAGTGTGTATGTTCCCGTCTTCGTGCAATGAACACGTTAATGCAGCATTTGAGTGATTAGATATCAATATTCGCAAACGTTTATGTTATAAAATTTCATGGACTAGTCGTGATCAGATATATCAGCATAAAATGCGCCGTGAGGTTCTTCCAACGTGTGTGACGCATGTTTTCATTGTAGCTAAAATTTTCCACGTGCGTCGTCGTGATTCTCTAAAGTTATAGCCAGTTAAAGCCAACGTATCGTGATGTTGTCTTAGCGAGTGTCACGCATTTTTCCTATTATATATTATATATTATATTATAGATAACATTTTTTACATGTGTCGTCGTGACTCCTCGAAATTACAGACAGTGTTTTTTGGAATAGATATGGATAGCAATAAAAAACGAATTGGAAAGGAAGGTATAACTTTTATAAGAAATTTTGCGACCGCGCGCTCAGGAATCGTTTAATATTTATATTTGTGTATGTATTTTTTTTGTTGAAACTGAAAATATACATTATCAGTATAATAACACTAGAGTTAAGAAAAAAAAGATATATATATATATATATATATATATATATATATATATATATATATATATATAAAGTGGAATAAAATACTATTCACGTCGTGATAGAATCATTGTCAGTTATACTCCAATAATTGAAAAATTAATTCAAAGTTGAACTAAATACGAGCAATATTGCATCGTAAAACATTAATTATATTATATTTTCCATTATACATAAGATTGAAGTGGCTGCTGCGACTCGATATATGAGCATCCCGAGCTACGCCGCGAGACAGATTCTGACTTCAAGAGCGAAAATAATATATATTTATTTATTTCGTCATTAAGTCTGGCGTAGTTATACAGATAATTTTCGGTTTCTACGAAAAAAATATATAAGAAAATATGAATATAAAACGATCACCGAGCGAAACCTCTTATAAAAGTTATATCTTGCTTTCCTCACGTAAACGTGCGTAATTTAGTTGCGATATTGCGTGTAACTTTAACATTAAGTGCACAAAATGCATTTAATGTTGGGACCAATGTTTCAACTCGATCCTTTTTCTAGGCATTTTGATAATCATTAAGCTTGACGATGCGACTATTTATCTTGGCCGTAGGAGCGGCCAGCGTCGCGATTACTGCCTGCAGTAAAGTGCGCTTATTATTTAACTTCAGAATTATTTTGACAATTTTGGAAACTAGGATTCGTATTAAGGAGCAATGATAAAAATGATAAACTTTCACTTGCACAGAATTTTATTCTTCAATAGAATATATACTAGTTTAAGTAACATCATCATAATTGTCGTAAGTAAACGCAATCGAAATGAAATTTTTTATAATCTAAGTATATTATTCATTTTCCTTCAGTATAATTTCGTTATGTCGCCGTTTTTCCTTTATTTTTATTCTCAACCACGTACAGTGTAGTATATCTTGTGATGTGTCTTGCCTTGTCTCTCAGATCTGCTTACGTGATGTTTCTAACAAGATAAAATTGTTCCTTTAATAATGATATCATGCACAGATATCTGTCTGTGAAATTTTTTTATGTACTTACCATCAACCGGGCTTTGTGAATCTATGTAAAAAAAAAAAAATAAAAGTAATATTATTATATTTAAATAAATATGGCTGTGTTTTGTACATAGCAAGTATATGTATTATGAATGTTTTAAAAACTTAGGTAATATTTTATAAGAATTATATTTATATATAATTCATAAAACGTAATAGAAGATTTTCTTAAGGGGGTAATACACTGATCGTCGAAAATGAAAGATTTCATTTCAGGATTTATTTTTGACAAAGTATTAGGCCAATCAGGTTTATTTTATATCATACCATAGTTAAATACATTTAGATACATTTAGAGTATTCTTGGTATTAAAAAATATTAATAAATATAAACAGTATATGAGGGCCATCTCGCAAAGCCTGTCGCCCACAGACTCGAAAACGGTACAGGTAATTACTCGTGTACGGTGTGTCTGTAATAAAAATCAAAATAAATATTAAACTTCGATTTATTCTCTACAAATTGACTTGCGAAAATTTTGAAAAAGTTAAAAATTGTGTAAATTATAATATTTTGAAGAAAACGTGTAATTTTCGACCGAAAACAAACACGGTTTTTTTATTGTTATTAACAAATAGTAAACAGGTGGAAAAAAATTCTACGTCAACTTGTCAATTCTGCTATTATATTGATGTCAACCAAACGTGAAGATAGCCAGAATAATAGTACTTTTGAAATCGCCTGCACCGTTTGAGAAAAAATCGTTTCGAGATAAACGCGTTTAAAGTTTCAATAATTATTTTCTACAAAATAAAGTGATAAATATTTTATCTTACTATTATTCAGGTATTCCTGCACCATATTGTAGCCCTTCTACAGTGGCTAAAATATCCTCCGCAGCCAATCTTCCAAGTCTGCGAACTGATCTAGCTTCTCGCGTGTTGTATTGCGCTCGACGAGTGGCAGCGTTTATCCATAAACATGCACTACTGATATGCGCTTTGTCGCCGATTTTTTTATTTAATTCTTGCATAATATCAATATATGCCGTTGCTCCTTTGTTGAATGTACTGCAAGCAATATGTGTTGCTATTTCGACGACCTGAGCACCATCGGAGGATATTTTTGGCGTAATTTTCCATATTACATATTTATAAGAAATGGACAATACAATATATAGAGATTATACAATGCGAAAGAAAGAGAAAGTATCTACGGTAGATATACAGGGTGTCCCGCGTAAGACGTACGAAATGAAAAATATAAGTAGAATATATAAAAGTGAACAAAAATTGTATAGGTCATTTTTCAAACAACCACGTAAAATTTCGAGATATTAATTAATATAGTTGGGCATATCAGAGCGCGGCGACGCGGCAGGTGAAGAAAATGGATGATTGCTCGCGGGCCTATCTTATAGGTCAGAGAGGTGGACCGTTTGGCGTACTGAAATGAGTAGTTCCGTGTGTGCGTCCGTTTATGTGTGCGTTCTTTCATTTTCTTCGCCGGCCGCGGCGAGCCGTATGTTCCGCCTGTCGTATCGCCGCGCTCTGATATATCCAACTATTTTATTTAATATCTCGAAATTTTACGTGGTTGTTTGAAAAATGACCTAAACAATTTTTGTTCACTTTTATGTATCCTACTCATATTTTTCTTTTCGTACGTCTTACGCGGAACACCCTGTATATCTCGGAGAAAGGTTCTGCAACAGATATACAGGATGTCCAAAACCTTTCTTGACATAAATCGTAGGAAAGTAGAACGGATTAAACAGAACAGAAAAATCAAGTATCATTTTGCGAAATTTGCAATAGTTTTCGAGTAATTAATTATTTCGTCTGAGCAAGTAAGTGCTCGGTTCGGCGCGCAATCATGATACACGCGAATCGCGGCTCACTGCGTCCCTCCGCCCTATGTATTTCGTAACTACAGTAACTATGGCTACGAGACACAGCGTAGCTATGGGCAGAAGGATGCAGCGAGCCGCGACTCCCGTGTATCATGGTTGCGCGCCGACCCGAGCGCTTACTTGCTCAGACAAAATAGTTAATTACTCGAAAACTATTGCAAATTTCGCAAAATGGTACGTGACTTTTCTGTCCCGTTTAATACGTTCTACTTTCTTACGATTTGTGTCAAGAAAGGTTTTGGACACCATGCATATTTCGAAAATACAAAGCGATGACGGTTATTAAGCGGCAAGTACCAGAAACCAGCGAAAATTTGAACGGTTATAACTTCAATTTTTGGAAATTTCAAATCATTCACGGCTCAAAATACGCGTAAAGAATAACACTTTTAAAATATGTAATAAAAAAAAGATTTTTGAAATTTTCAAAGTGTATTATTCCCTTAAGACGACAATAATTTTTCAGCTTATGAATAAAATCGTATACATACAATATTGTGATCCCGTAAAAGTAAAATCTTCAAGACTTCCACGATAGACTTGCAGGCAAGCAAATAACGAAGTAAATACTTTTTTCGTGAATGTATGACACATAACAACGACTTTATCGCTAGCGTTCAATATTCATCTTAAAAATATTGGTACTTAATAACTTTAAGTATATAATTATTTAGCTTTACGAATTACGAATGCTACAGTTAGTATCTGATGTAAATTGGTCCTTTCACTGCGCAAGTATTATCTTGACAATTTTTATATTTGAGACCCGCATTAGGAGGTAATGATAATAAAAGTTTATGCTTGCAGAAAATTTTATTCTTTAATAGAATATTAATTTAAACGATATCGTCGTTTAAATTAAAACAGAAAGAAACTTTTGACAGAGTAAAGCATTATTTATCCTTTCGTGTAATGCCGATGTGGTTATTTCATGTCTTCTTTAGCGTTTCCCCATTTTGTCCTTAAACCAATTAATCTATAAATAAAATTGTTTCTTCAATAATAGTATCAACCATACTTATCTATTCACATATTATTTCTATATACTTACAACTTTGGTAACCATATCCTTGATATAAAAGAAACACAGAAATCATATTAATATATTTCAGATATTATGTATAATATTGTATATATTAAGTACACGTCTCTAAAACGTTGTCTATATTAAGTACACGTTTAATTTATGTATATTTGAAGGGAAGTATATTTAGTTTGATATATTTTGAGTGACACAATAAATGTGTGTTATGTAATATAATCGCAAATTAAAGTTGAAATCACACGAAATTAAAATATGCAAATAGAGATTTACAGTCAATTTGACAGTGAATATGCGATTAATATTGTGATTATCATTGCTATGTGAGTTATACATACCATAATCCCAGCTACAGCATCGGCATCGCCAGTAGCAATAGCGTTGGCAAAAGCTTCAGCCATGGCTTCGGCATCAGCATCAGGTTTTGCTGCTGCTTCTACAGAATTGTACATTATCGCCATCATAAAAACTGCCAAGAAAACCAACGTGAGACCCGACGGTTTCATCTTGCTGCTTTTCGTGAAACTGATGTGTTTACTACAGGACTGATTACTGTATGATTGATGCTTACTCCGTGTTCAACCGTCGCTTATATACGTTTCTTTGAATTATTGCAAAAAGCACTTTCGGGGATTTTATATTTTTTTATGGAAGAGATAGAGTGTGTATGTTACTGCCTTCGTGCAATAAACACGTTAATGTAGTATTTGAGTGATTAGATATTCGTAAACGTGTATTTATAAAATTTCATGGTCTAGTCGTGATGAGGTATATCAGCATAAAATGCGCCATGAGGTTCTTTCAGCGTGTGTCACGAATGTTTCCATTGTAGATAAAACATACACGTGCGTTGTCGTGATTCTTTGAAGCTACAGCCAATTAAAGCCAAGGTGTCGTGATGTTGTCTTAGCGACTGTCACGCATTTTTCCTATTATAGATCAAATTTTCTACATGCGTCGTCGTGACTCTTCGAAGTTATAGACCGAGTGTTTTCCGGAATAGATATGGATAGCAATAAAGAAATAAAAAATTTGAAAGGATGGTATAACTTTATAAGAAGTTTCGCAACCGCTCGGGGATCGTTTCATATTTATATTTATTTATTTTTCTCGTAGAAATCAAAAATATATATTATCAGTATAACAACGCCAGAAACTTATAAAAAAAACACACACACACACACACACACATACATATATATATATATATATATATATATATATATATATATATATATACATATAAAGTAAAAAAAATACAATTTACGTCGTTATAGTATCATTGTTAGTTATGCTTCAATAATTTAAACATTAATTTAAAGTTGGAGTAAATTCGAATAATATTGCATTGTAAAACTTTAATTAGATTATATTTTCCACTATACTTAACATTAAAGCGGTTGCTGTGACTCGATATATGAGCATCGCGAGCTACGTCGCGCGGCAGATACTGACTTTGAGAGCAAAAATAAGTAATATATATATATATATATATATATTTTTTTTTTTTTTTTTTTTTTTTT
>NW_022639456.1:2258498-2264413 GCF_010583005.1 Odontomachus brunneus | reverse complement strand
TTTCCTTAAGTATGGCGTAGTTATACAGATAATTCGGTTTCTACGAAAAACTGCGCGGTCGTGAAAATTCTTATAAAAGTTATAAAAGTTACACTCTGCTTTCCTCACGTGCGTAATTCAGTTGCAATGTTGCGTGTAACTTTAACGTTAAGTGCACAAAATACATTTAATGTTGGGACCAATGTTTCGACTCGATCTTTTTTTTGGAGCATCGATCTTCTTAGGCATTTTGACGATCATTAAGTTTAATGATGCGGCTATTTATCTTCGCCGTCGGAGCGGCAAACGTCGCGATTAATGCCTGCAATAAAGTGCGCTTATTATATGATTAACATCAGGATTATTTTGACCATTTGGAAAACTAGGATTCGCATTAAGGAGCAATGATGAAAATAATAAACTGTCACTTGCACAGAATTTTATTATTTAATAGAATTTTAAGTAACATCATTATAATTGTGGCAAAGTAAACGCAATCGAAATGAAATTTTTGGTAATATAAGTATATTATTCATGAGAATAATTGCTGAACATCCTTCCGTATAATTTCAGTATGTCGCCGTTTTTCCTTTGTTTTTATTTTCAACCAAGTATAGTGTGCTGTGTCTCGCCTCGTTCCTCAGATCTGCTTACGTGATGTTTTTAAGAAGATAATTATTTCTTTAATAATGATACCATGCACAGATATCTATCTGTAAAATTTTTTTGTGTACTTATCGTTAACCGGGTTTTGTGAGTCTATATAAAAAAAAAAAAACAATAGTAATATTACTATATTTAAATGAATACGGATGTGTTTTGTACATAGCAAGTATCCGAGCAAAAATGTATCTAGTAGAGCAAATTTCAAAACTAGTAGCTAGATAGTAATGACTAGATAATTTTTCTAGCCAGTCACTAGATCGTGACTGGCAAAATATTCCTACTCAGTCTTTTGAATGTCAGAACTATCTAATAACTATACCAGTTACATAGATAGTGGCTAGATGAAAAAGATTACACAGTAACGAGATAGAAAATCATCGGTAAATCCTGAATAGAAATTGGATATCAGAACTGTCTAGTACTTATACCAATTACAAGTACTTGTACCAGTACTTATACCAGTTACAAGTTATTTTTTTGTGTCTAGCTACTAGATAATTTTTCTGGTATAGCCACTAGGAGAAGTAAGCGTTACATTCCTAACTAGTAGCGATGTAAGACCCAACTTCTCTGTATCATTACTAGACAATCACTGGATTCAATTTCTGCTCGGGTATATGTATTATGAATGCTTTTAACAATTTAGGCAATATTTTACAAGAATTATATTTATATATAATTCATAAAACGCAATATAAGGTTTTCATAAGGGTGTAAAACACTCTGGCGGACAAAAATAAGGATCAATTTCAGGATTATTATTTCAGGATTTATTTTTGACAAACTAGTAGGTCAAACAGGTTCATTTTATATATCATATTTAAGTACATATATCATAGTTAAGTACATGTTTAGATACATTTAGAGTATTTTTGGTATTAAAAAATATTAATAAATATAAACAGTATATGAGGGCCATCTCGCAGAGCCCGTCGCGCGCGAACTCGAAAATGGTACAGGTAATTGCTCGTGTACGGCATGTCTGCAATCAAACTCAAAATGAGTATTAAACTTCCACTTATTCTCTACAAATTGACTTGTGAAAATTTTGAAAAACTTAAAAAGTGTGTAAATTATAATATTTTGAAGAAAACGTGTAATTTTCGACCGAAAACACGGTTTTTTTATTGTTATTAACAAATAGTAAACAGGTGGAAAAAAATTCTACGTTAACTTGTCAATTCTGCTATTATATTGATGTCAACCAAACGTGAAGACAGCCAGAATAATAGTACTTTTGAAATCGCTTGCATCGTTTGAGAAAAAGTCGTTTCGAGATAAACGCGTTTAAAGTTTCAATAATTATTTTCTACGAAATAAAGTGATAAATATTTTATCTTACTATTATTCAGGTATTCCTGCACCATATTGTAGTTCTTCTGCAGTGGCTAAAATATCCTCCGCAGCCAATCTTCCAAGTCTGCGAACTGATCTAGCTTCTCGCGTGTTGTATTGCGCTCGACGAGTGGCAATTGTTTATCCACAAACATGCACTACTGATATGCGCTTTGTCGTCGATTTTTTTATTTAATTCTTGCATAATATCAATCTATGCCATTGCTACTTCGTTGAATGTACTGCAAGCAATATGTGCTGTTATTTCGACGACCTGAAGTCGGAGGATATTTTTGGCGTAACTTTCTATATTATATATTTATAAAAAATGGACAATACAACATATAGTGATTATACAATGCGAAAGACAGAGAAAGTATCTACGATAGATATATATCTGGAAGAAAGAATGCACAACAGGTATATATTTCGGAAATATTGAGCGACGTCTATTGAGCAACCAGAACCAAAAACCAGCGAAAACTTGAACGGCTATAACTTCGTCAATTTTTGTAAATTTCCAATCGTTCAAGGCTTAAAATATACGTAAAGGATAACACTTTTAAAATATGTAATAAAAAAAGATTTTTGAAATTTTCAAAGTGTATTATTTTAAAAATTTTAGGTAAAAATTTAAGAAAACGTATATAAGCGACAGTTCTGAACACGAAGTAAGCATCAATCGTATAATAATCAGTACTGCACTGAGGGAAAAATGTATGATACTTGAAATTATAATGGTATAATAAAAAGATTATAAATAGTTAGGAATATTATTTTTATAGTAAATTTCAGCATAATGTTTCTAATATTTACAATATAAGCATAGTATAACTGACCCATGTAAAACTTTTAACAAGAATTATAATCATTTGAAATAAAAAATAATAATCATTTGAAATAAAAAATAATAAAAATTATAATCATTTGAAATAAAAAATATAGTAAGGTTGCAAATATTGAATGGTAAGAGAAATTAACTATTTTATATAGTCAATGTAATTGGAATGTTTGGAAAATATAGGTACATGTAACTATATTCCCAAAGAATGCTTTACCTTATACATAAAGTAATAAAATGGTGACTATAAATCTGTTGTAATTCTGCTATATCTTTATGTTTAGATGAACTACAAATATATCTTTGAGGTCAAAACGAACTATAAAATATAGTGAGATTATGGTTATTCTATCTATTTTTTTTCTCAGGGTGTAGTAAACACATCAGTTTAACGAAAAGCAGCAAGATGAAACCGTCAAATCTCATGTTGGCTTTCTTGGTAGTTTTTATGATGGTAATTATGTATAATTCGGTAGCAGCAAAACCTGATGCCGATGCTGAAACCGAAACGGCTGCCGAAGTTCTTGTCAACGGCATTGCCACTGGCAATCCCGATGCTGTAGGGATCTTGGTATAACTCACAGCAATGTTACAACACATAGCAATGTTAATCACAATGTTAATCGCATATTCGCGGTCAAATTGACTGTAAATCTGTATTCGCATATTTTAATTACGCGTGATCTAAATTAATAATTGCAATTATATTACATAAAACATTTATCGTGTTACTTAAGATATGTCAAACTAAATATACTTCCCTTGAAATATACATAAATCGCGTTAAATGTGTATTAAATATATACAACGTTTTATAGACTTAATATATACAATACTATACATAATTTCTGAAATATTTTAATATGATTTCTGTGTTTCTTTTTTATACATTATTATGCAGTTGGGGAAGCTGTGAATATATAGGCAATAATTTTAAGCGGCAATAATTTTTCAGCTTATGAATAAAATCGTATACGTACAATGTTGTGATCCCGTAGAAGTAAAACCTTCAAGACTTTCATGATAGGCTTGCAGACAAGCAAATAACGAAGTAGGTACTTTTCTTCGTGAAAGTGTCATACCAGAATTATACTAATACTAGATCCGTATTGGCATCTGGTATTATGCCAGTAACGTTTACCATAAATCGGTACTGGGCCACTTTGATGCCAATAGTAAATTCCTACTTGGGTTGCTACGGTTAGTATCTGCTGTAAACTGGTCCTTTTACTGCGCAAGTATTACCTTGATAATTTTTGTATTTAAAAACCGCATTAGGAGGTAACGATAATAAAAGTTTGTGTTTGCAGAAAATTTTATTCTTTAATAGAATATCAATTTAAACAATATTGTCGTAAACAGAAAGAAAATTTTGACAGAGTAAAGCATTATTCGTGTCCTTTCGTGTACTTTCGCCGATGCGGTTATTTTATCTGTCTTCTTTAGAGTTTCTTTAGAGAACTTGCCCCAATACCATGCTGAGCTACAAATGAAATTGTTCCTTCAATAATAGTATCAACCATACTTATCTATTTACATATTATTTCTATATACTCACGTCTTTCAAAATTTCATCCTTGATGATCAAAAATGAAACACAGAAACCATATTAATATATTTCAGAAATTATGTATAGTATTGTATATATTAAGTCTCTAAAACGTCTCTAAAATGTTGTATATATTAAGTATGCGTTTAACGCGATTTATGTATATTTCAAGAAAAGTATATTTAGTTTGATATATCTTAAGTAACACGATAAATGTATTTTATATAATATAATTGCAATTATTAATTTAGATCACTCGTAATTAAAATATGCTAATACAGATTTACAGTCAATTTGACCGCGAATATACGATTAACATTGTGATTAACATTGCTATGTGAGTTATACATACCAAAATCCCAGCTACAGCATCGGCATCGCCAGTCGCAATGGCGTTGGCAAGAGCTTCGGCTTCGGCATCGGCATCAGGTTTTGCTGCCGCTTCCACCGAATTGTACATGAGCGCCATCATAAAAACTACCAAGAAAGCCAACGTGAGACCCGACGGTTTCATCTTGCTGCTTTTCGTAAAACTGATGTGTTTACTACAGAATTGATTACTGTACGATTGATGCTTACTCAGTGTTCAACCGTTGCTTATATACGTTTCCTTGAATTATTGCAAGAAGCAGTTTCTAGGATTTTACCACAATTATATTTTTTTATGGAAGAGATAGAGTGTGTATGTTCCTGCCTTCGTATAATAAACATGTTAATATAGCATTTGATATCATATATGATATCAAATTGATATATTGATATTATTATCAGATATCAATATTCGCAAACGTGTATTTATAAAATTTCGTGGGCTAGTCGTGATCAAGCATATCAGCATAAAATGGGCCGTGAGTTTCTCCCAGCGTGTTTCACGCATATTTTCATTGTAGATAAAATTTTCTAAGTGCGTCGTCGTGATTCTCTAAAGTTACAGCCAATTGAAGCCAAGGTGTCGTGATATTGTCTTAGCGAGTGTCATGCATTTTTCCTGTTATATATAAAATTTTTTATATGCGTTGTCGTGACTTCTCGAAGTTACAGACCGAGTGTTTTCCGGAATAAATATGTGCATCAACAAAAACGAGTTAGAAAGGAGAGTATAACTTTTACAAGAAGTTTTGTGACCGCTCGTAGATCTCTTTTATTAACAGTATCTTTTATATTTATATTTGCTTATATATTTTTTTTTCGTAGAAACCGAAAATATATATTATCACACGGAAAAAAAGGTTTGGTTGAACCAAATATCTGGTCAAATATGATCGACCTAAAAATTCCGATTGAAGTAACCCGAATTTGTTTAAGTCAAAAAAAAAACCTTGTTAACTTAAATAGAATTCAGGTTACTTCAGTCGGAATTTCTGAATTAATCATATTCAACCAGATATTTGGTCTATTCAACCAAACTTTTTTTTCCATACAGTATAACAACGCCAGACTTAAGAAAATATATACGAGGGTGGTCTGAAAAGTTTCCGACCTAACAAAGATACAAGTCATTTTTTCTGAAAATTGTTTTTTATTTTTCAACATAGTCTCCTTGTA
>NW_022639456.1:2243966-2258488 GCF_010583005.1 Odontomachus brunneus | reverse complement strand
CAAGTGAAAATAATACTATTTGCGTCGTTCGTAAAATCACTGTCAGTCATGCTCCAATAATTTAAAAATTAATTCAAAGTTGGACTAAATACGAGTATTTAGTCGTAAAACTTTAATTAGATTATATTTTCTACTATACGTAACATTAAAACGGTCGCTGCGACTCGATATATGAGCATTGCAAATCACGCCGTGCTGCAGATATTGACTTAGAGAGCGAAAATAAGTAATATATATATATATATATATTTTTTTTTTTTCTTAAATCGTGGTTATACAGATAATTTTCGATTCCTACGAAAATATATATAAGAAAATATGAATACACTGAGAAAAATATCCAATTATATTTAACTGGAATATCCAATGTAAAAGAAACAAGCGGATATATCCGATCAAATTATATATCCGATACAAAAAATAATCGGACATATCGAAACGGATATCCGACCCATAAATATCCGTATAACTACGACTGTCTTCACTGATCAGAATATAACCTTATTGAGTGAACATAATCTTATCACGAATATGACTTTGTACTCTTCACGATTTTACGACTTCAAGCGTAGAGCTTTATAATATTAAATTTCGCTTTAAGAATTAAGTACCCTTACTTATTAATAGTTTAATAACCTCCTTATTTATTAATAGTTTAATAACCTCCTTATTTATTAATAGTTTAATAACCTTCTCTTCAATATTCGTTTCTTGTAATACATTACATATCTTATCATTCATAGTGAACCGATATGTTGTACAAATGATATAAATTTCAGTGAAGATCGATCATGTAGAGAGACAAAAGAGGTCTTCGTGCTGTCAAAGATCGTTTTAACCAATGAACTGTGTTATGCTAATGGATCTTATCGGTTATTGTTTATCATCGGATTATATACAATCGGATATTGCGCGACTGTTTTCTTTTTATCCAATTACATGCAACATCCGATCTTATCGTTATTTCATCCGATGAAATCGTGTTCCACATCCGATAAAAATTTACAACGGATATACAAAGGGCAACTACCCGAGCAAAAATTGAATCTAGTGATTGTCTAGTAATGACACAGAAAAATTTGGTCTTATATTGCTACTAGCTAGGAATGTAACGCTCACTTCTTCTAGTGGCTGTATCAGAAATATTATTAGCTAGTAGCTAGATACAAAAAAATAACTTATAATTATCAGTGGTACAGTTACTAGACAGTTCTGATGTCCAAGTTCTATTCAGGATTTACCGCTGATTTTCTATCTCGTGACTGTGTAATCTTTTTCATCTAGCCACTACTTACGTAATTAGTTTAGTTATTAGATAGTCCTGACATTCAAAACACTGAGTAGGAATATTTAGCCAGTCACGAGCTAGTGACAGACTAGAAAACTTATCTAGTCATTACTATTTAGCTACTAATCTTGAAATCTGCTCTACTAGATACATTTTTGTTCGGATAACTTCCTATCAGTAACTGCATTATATCGGATAAAAGCATCTATCGCTTGATCGGATAGCAAAATTAACAATCGGATACATTACTTAATTAATTTATCCGATTGAAATATTTCTCAGTGTATAAAACGACCCCCGACCTGTCGCGAAACCTCTTATAAAAATCATACCCTCCTTTGCTCACGCAAACGTGCGTAATTCACCTGCGATGTTACATATAATTTTAATGTTACGTGCGCAAAATGCATTTAATATTGAAACCAATGTTTCAACTTGATCTTCTTTTTTAGGCATCGATCTTCTTAGGCATTTTGACGATCCTTAAGCTGGACGATGCGACTATTTATCTTCGCCGTAGGCGAACGTCACAATTAGTGCCTCACACATTAGTGCACACGATAAATTGCCGATATAAAACGCAATAGAAGATTTTCTTAAGGCGGCAATAATTTTTCAGGTTATGAATAAAATTGTGTACGTGGAATATTCTGATCCGTGAAAATAAAACCTTCAAAATTTCCATGATAGACTTGCAGGCAAGCAAATAACGAAGTAGATACTTTTTTCGTTAAAGTATGATATGTAACAATGAATTCATCGCTAACGTTTTATATTTGTCTTAAAAATATTGGTATGTAATAACCTTGAGAATATAATTATTTAGTTTTACGAATTGCGAATACTACGGTTAGTATCTGCTGTAGACTGGTCCTTTCATTGCGCAAGTATTATCTTGATAATTTTTATATTTGAGAACCGCACTAGGAGGTAATGATAATAAATGTTTGCAGAAAATAATATTTGCAGATAATTTGCAGATAATAATGTGTTTGCAGAAAATTTTATTCTTTAATAGAATATCAATTTAAACGATATTGTCGTAAACAGAAAATTTTTGATAGTAAAGCATTATTCATGTCGTTCCATCGAAACTACCGGTGTGGTGATTTCTTTCTCTTTCTCTCTCATTTGTCTTCTTTATTATTAACTAGATAGTTCTTCTATCACTCCGGGTGCGACTTTCATCGCTACTTTACCCTATAAACAAAATTGTTTCTTTAATAATAATATCAAATATATTTCTCTGTTTACATATTATTTTTATATACTCACGAGTTTTTTAAGCCAACCCTTGATATATGTAAAAAACACAGAAATCATATTAATATATTTCAGAAATTATGTATAGTATTGTATATATATTAAGTACACGTCTCTAAAACGTTGTACACATTAAGTACACGTTTAACGCAATTTATGTAATTTTTTAAGAGAAGTATATTTGGTTTGATATATCTTGAGTGATACGAAAAGTGTGTTTTATGTAATATAATCGCAAATACTAGAGTTAAGATCACACGTAATCAAAATACGCAAATAGAGATTTACAGTCAATTTGACAGTGAATATGCGATTAATATTGTGATTCTCATTGCTATGTGAGTTATACATACCCATTTAGCTATAGCATCGGCATCGCCAGTAGCAATAGCGTTGGCAAAAGCTTCAGCCATGGCTTCGGCATCAGCATCAGGGTTTGGTGCCGCTTCTACCGAATTGTACATGAGCGCCATCATAAAAACTACCAAGAAAGCCAACGTGAGACCCGACGGTTTCATCTTGCTGCTTTTCGTGAAACTGATGTGTTTACTACAGGACTGATTACTGTATGATTGATGCACTTATTCCGTGCTCAACCGTCGTTTATATACATTTTCTTGAATTTTTGCAAGAAGCACTTTCGGGGATTTTATCACAATTTTTTTTTTTATAGAAAAGATAGAGTGTATATGTTTCTGCCTTCGTGCAATAAACACGTTAATGTAGCATTTGAGTGATTAGATATCAATATTCGTAAATGTGTATTTATAAAATTTCATGGACTAGTCGTGATCAGGTATATCAGCATAAAATGCGCCGTGAGTTTCTCCCAGTGTGTGTCACGCATGTTTTCATTATAGATAAAATTTTCCACGTGCGTCGTCGTGATTCTCTAAAGTTATAGCCAATTAAAGCCAAGGTGTCGTGATGTTGTCTTAGCGACTGTCACACATTTTTCCTATTATAGATAAAGTTTTTTATATGCATCGTCGTGACTTCTCGAAATTACAGACAAAGTCTTTTCCGGAATAGATACGAACAGCAACAAAAACGAACTGGAAAAGAGAGTATAACTTTTACAAGAAGTTTCGCGACCGCTCGGGGATCTCTTTTATTAACGGTATAAATGCTCCAATAATTTAAAAATTAATTCAAAGTTGGACTAAATACGAGTACTGCATCATAAGACGTTAATTAGATTATATTTTCTAGTATACTTAACATTAAAGCGGTCCCTGCGACTCGATATATGAGCACCGCGAACCACGCCGTGCTGCAGATACTGACTTTGAGAGCGAAAATAAGTAATATATATATATATATATATATATATATATATATATATATATATATATATATATATATATACACACACAGGGTGCGGCGCTAAAATCCGGACAAAATTCAATTTAAAATTCTCGCCGTTTTATACCACTGATAGATATCGCGATTAGCGTTCAAATAACTTGACGCATGTACTAAACCATCATAACCTCGAAACAGTCGCAATGTTGAAACCAAGCGCGGAGTATAACCAAAGAGCCGCGATTATCGAAAGTGTTCGCGCTGGGTGCTCGGCGACAGAAATCATTCGGTTCTTCGGGTACCCGAGATCGACTGTGTATGATGTCATCGCAAAGTACAATGAGTCGGAGAAATCCAATGAAGGTTTTGCAACACCGGTGAGGAAAACCCACTCGAAGGAACGCGTTGTCAGGACGCCCGACATCATTCAACTGGCTCAGGAACTGATTTTTGAGGATCCAGGGCAGTCGATCCGAAAATTGTCGTCGGTTGTTGGTGTGAGCGAGAAAACTATGCGTCGAATCGTCGAGAAGGACCTCCACTACAAGTCTTATACAATTAAAGTGAGTCATTTGATGCAAAATTGGTTGTCTGACCACGTCGACATGTTTTGGTCGAAAGAATTCTGGCCTCCCAACAGCCCAGATTTGAATCCTTTGGACTTCTATGTATGGAGCGTAGTTGAAAGGGTCACGAACAAGTCCAGACATCCAAACGTCGCATCATTGAGAGCCGATATTGAAGCGGCATTCACCGATATGGACCGTGACACATTAAAGCGCGCCTGCGCAAGCTTCAGACCGAGAATGGAGGCGGTTATTCAAGCAAGCGGAGGATATATTGAGTAAATGTGTTCTTTATGGCCTTACAAACAATGTGGTTAAAACATTTTTGTAAACCTTTTCGTTTTTGCAATAAAAAATATGTTTGGAAAAAATGTATAATTTGTCCGGATTTTGGCACCCTGTATATTTTTTGAAAAAAATGTATAATTTGTCCGGATTCCGCACCCTGTATATTTTTTTTTCCTGAAATTTGGCGTGGTTATACAGATAATTTTCGGTTTCTACGAAAAAAAAATATATAAGAAAATATGAATACACTGAGAAAAATATCCAATGCAAAAGAAACAAACGGATATATCCGACCAAATTATATATCCGATACAAAAAGTAATCGGACATATCCAAACGGAAATCCGACCCATAAATATCCGTGTAACTACGACTGTCTTCACTGATCAGAATATAACCTTATTGAGTGAACATAATCTTATTACGAATATGACTCTGTACTCTTCATGATTTTATGACTTCTAGCGTAGAGCTTTATAATATTAAATTTCATTTTAAGAATTAAATACTCTTATTTATTAATAATTTAATAATCTCCTTATTTATTAATAGTTTAATAACCTTCTCTTCAATATTCATTTCTTGTAACATTTCTTGTATATTACATATCTTATCATTCATAGTGAACCGATATGTTGCACAAATGATATAAATTTCAATAATGATCGATCATGTAGAAAGACAAAAGACGTCTTCGAGCTGTCAAAGATTGTTTTAACCAATGAACGTTATGCTAATGGATCTTACCGGTTATTGTTAATCATCGGATAATATACAATCGGATATTGCGCGACTGTTTTCTTTTTATCCAGTTACATACGATCTTATCGTTATTTCATCCGATGGAATCGTGTTCCACATCCGATAAAAATTTACAACGGATATACAAAAGGCGACTAACTTCCCATCGGTAACCGCATTATATCGGATAAAAGCATCTATCACTTGATCGGATAGCAAAATTAACAATCAGATACATTACTTAATTGATTTATCCGATTGAAATATTTCTCAGTGTATAAAACGATTCCCGAGCGATTCCCGAGTAGCGAAACCTCATATAAAAGTTATATCCTCCTTTGCTCACGTAAACGTACGTAATTCACCTGCGATGTTGCATGTAATATTAACGTTAAGTGCGCAAAATGCATTTAATATTGGAACCAATGTTTCGACTCGATCTTTTTTTCTTAGGCATCGATCTTCTTAGGCATTTTGACGATCATTAAGCTTGACGACTATTTATCTTCACCGTAGGAGCGGCGAGCGTCGCAATTAATGCTTGCAGTAAAGCTTATTATATGATTAACTTCAGGATTATTTTGGAAACTAGGATTCGCATTAAGGAGTAATGATGAAAATGATAAACTTTCACTTGCACAGAATTTTATTCTTCAATAGAAAGCTAGTTTAAGTAACATCATCATAATTGTCGCAAGTAAATGCAATCAAAATGAAATTTTTGATAATCTCAGTATATTATTCATTTTTCTTCCGTATAATTTTTGTATATCGCCGTTTTTCCTTTGTCTTTATCCTCAACCATGTACAATGTGGTGTGTTTTGCCTCGTCTCTCAAATCTTATGTGATGTTTCTAAAAAGATAGAATTGTTCCTTCAATATTGATATCATGTACAGATATCTGTCTACGAAATATTTATGTGTACTTACCCGGACTTAGTGAATCTATGTAAAAAAAACAAAAGTGATATTAATATATTTAAATGAATACGGATATATTTTGTATATAGCAAATATATGTATTATCAATGCTTTTAACAACTTAGATAATATTTTATAAGAATTTTATTTATATATAATTCATAATATATACATATATATATTTGTTCGTAAAGCGATATGACAAAAACTGCGACGTAATTTTAATCATAAGTTTAGATCATACGCAAGCGCAACATGACAACGGAAATATACAATAGATTTGATAATAAAGATGTGATTAGCATTACGGTTAATATTGATATATAAGTTATACGTACATGATTACTGGCATCAGTATCGCCATTGGCTTTTGCTACTGCTTCTGCTTGCACGTTAGTGTGCACGATCGCCATAACAAAAATTACGGCGAAAGCCAACCATAGACCTAACAGCTTTATTTTTGAAGTATTTAGTAAAACTGATATTGCGTTTACTGCACGTTTAATACTTATTGTCGGCATATAGCGTCGTTTTTATACGCTTTCCAAGGTCGTTACAAGAGCGATATCTTCAGCTTTTATTACATTCGTATTTCAGATTAAAGAGGGCTTTACATCTTGTGTAAAAAAAGCACGTTTATGCTATATTTAACGATGTTAGTTATCGATGCAGAAAAAGATTTATGTTCCTAAAATTTCATTGAGTTTATACGATAAGTTGCCGACGTAAAACGCAATAGAAGATATTTCTTAAGGCGGCAATAATTTTTCAGCTTATGAATAAAATTGTCTACGTGGAATATTGTGATCCGTGAAAATAAAACCTTCAAGATTTCCATGATAGACTTGCAGGCAAGCAAATAACGAAGTAGATACTTTTTTCGTGAAAGTATGACACATAACAATGAATTCATCGCTGGCGTTTTATATTTGTCTTAAAAATGTTGGTATATAATAATCTTGAGAATATAATTATTTAATTTTACGAATTGCGAATACTACGGTTAATATCTGCTGTAGACTGGTCCTTTCTCTCTCTCTCTCATTGCGCAAGTATTATCTTGACAATTTTTATATTTGGGAACTGCATTAGGAGATAATGATAATAAATGTTTGTGTTTGCAGAAAATTTTATTCTTTAACAGAATATCAATTTAAACGATATTGTCGTAAACAGAAAATTTTTGATAGTAAAGCATTATTCATGTCGTACCATCGGTACTACCGGTGTGGTGATTTCTCCCTTTCTCTCTCATTTGTCTTCTTTATTATTAACTAGATACTTCTTCTATCACTCCGGGTGCGACTTTCATCACTACTTTACCCTATAAACAAAATTGTTTCTTTAATAATAATATCAAATATATTTCTCTGTTTACGTATTATTTTTATATACTCACGAGTTTTTTAAGCCAACCCTTGATATATGTAAAAAACACAGAAATCATATTAATATATTTCAGAAATTATGTATAGTATTGTATATATATTAAGTACACGTCTCTAAAACGTTGTACACATTAAGTACACGTTTAACGCAATTTATGTAATTTTTTAAGAGAAGTATATTTGGTTTGATATATTTTGAGTGATACGAAAAGTGTGTTTTATGTAATATAATCGCAAATACTAAAGTTGAAGTCACACAAAATTAAAATATGCAAATAGAGATTTACAGTCAATTTGACAGTGAATATGCGATTAATATTGTGATTATCATTGCTATGTGAGTTATACATACCCCCCATCCAGCTATAGCATCGGCATCGCCAGTAGCAATAGCGTTGGCAAAAGCTTCAGCCATGGCTTCGGCATCAGCATCAGGGTTTGGTGCCGCTTCTACCGAATTGTACATGAGCGCCATCATAAAAACTACCAAGAAAGCCAACGTGAGACCCGACGGTTTCATCTTGCTGCTTTTCGTGAAACTGATGTGTTTACTACAGGACTGATTACTGTATGATTGATGCTTATTCCGTGCTCAACCGTCGTTTATATACGTTTTCTTGAATTTTTGCAAGAAGTACTTTCGGGGATTTTATCACAATTATATTTTTTATGGAAGAGATAGAGTGTATGTTACTGCCTTCGTGCAATAAACACGTTAATGTAGCATTTGAGTGATTAGATATCAATATTCGTAAATGTGTATGTATAAACTAACAGTAAGATTTGAAAAGGCACATAAGGAGCAAGCACGGATGTCTTAGTGCTATTAAATACTAATATTACTTTTTAATATTAATAGTGGGAGGATAAAATTGTCCAGCATGTTAAACGCACGCATCGAAATTTTTTTTCGATTATCGTACGCGGAGAATCAACCTTCCATACTTACTGTTAGTTAATCTATTCGAAGAAAAATTTCGATACGTGCGTTTAACATGCTGGATAATTTTATCCTCCCACTTATCATATTAATATTAAAAAGTAATATTAGTATTTAATAGCACTAACACATCCGTTCTTGCTCCTTATTTGCCTTTTCAAATCTTACTGTTAGTTAATCTATTCAAGAAGCTTTCTATAATTTCAGTGTATGTATAAAATTTTATGGACTAGTCGTGATCAGGTATATCGGCATAAAATGCGCCGTGAGTTTCTCCCAGTGTGTGTCACGCATGTTTTCATTGTAGATAAAATTTTCCACGTGCGTCGTCGTGATTCTCTAAAGTTACAGCCAATTCAAGTCAAGGTGTCGTGATGTTGTCTTAGCGACTGTCACGTATTTTTCCTATTATAGATAAAATTTTCTACATGCATCGTCGTGACTTCTCGAAATTACAGACAGAGTCTTTTCCGAAATAGATACGGATAGTAATGAAAAACGAAGTGGAAATTTCCTCACGTAAACGCGTAATTCAGCTGCGATTTGCATGTACCTTTAACGCTAAATGCACAAAATGCATTTAATGTTGAGACTAATATTTTAACTCGATCTTCTCTCTACGCATCTTGACGATCATTAAGCTTCATGATGTGATCATTTATCTTTGCCGTAGGAGCGGCGAGCGTCGCAATTAGTGCCTGCAGTAAAGCAGGCTTTCACTGCACTGTAATTATTTCGACAATTTTCGTGTTTGAGAAACAGGTCATTTCGTGAAGTCGCGATTGTCACGTTCAGAGACTCGCGTCTGCCGTTTCGCGCCTGGCAAATATTAAGCGACACAATCCGTTCTGAATTTCAGACAGAACAGAATTCACAGCATCGGTCTGCCAGCCAGAACTTCCCTGCTTCCGGAACCACCACCCACCGGAAGCGATGTACCGCCGCCAATACCACGTCGACATTCCGCTACCCCGGCGGTAAGAATTTCTACTTATTTCTGTTGGTCGTCGACCTGACTAGTTAGCGTTTCGTTCGATATTCACGGTATGTGAGCTATCCATTTTAATAAAAGCCTCCGCGTCGAACAACGGTGGGATATTAAAGGATAAGTTGCCCTGATGATTAAGGGAGAAAATGTGACGGAGAGACGGAAGATGCTAAAAGGATTTCCAAACTTTGCATCTTCTCCCGTCCCACGCAGGTAAGTTAGGAAAGTTGCAACCGCATCGTCGGTATCTCAGCGGACCACGTAATCTCGACACCTTAAATCATGCGACTAAAACTCGGTAGTTAGTGGTATGCCGCCACTTTGCGAATTAATATCGCCGTACCGACGGGTCGCCATGACGTAATTACACGACACCGCGCCAAAAATAGCGCAGCAAGTTTCGCCACGAGTAGTTTCTCGTTTGCGCGTGTAAATCTTTTTGAGAGGAGGACTCGCGTAACTTTTTAAGCAGTTTCGGCGCGAGTGGAATTACCTTGACTTGTTAATGGGAAGAACGGAAGATGTCTCGTTATCCGAGGCAACGTTCGACAAGCTTTCGGAGGTAGACTCGGTCGCAGCATCTGGGACGGTAAAGCGCGTTGGAAGCACTCGAGGTGTTGAAGCGCCGGGAGGATTCGCCGACGATAAGTGTTTGAAGCTAATGAACTTGCGTATTACTTTCCGTGTATCAACAAGCCAGTTAAACTCGATGCTTGTCTTCAGGCTGCGACAAGCATTTGTAAACTTTCGCGTGTAACTTTCGCAACAATTTGCAAGTCGTGCAGCTCATTGCTTGAACTTTTCCCAACGGTGATGTTACCGCGATGAATTTCCAATCTAGTTGTCCCACGTGAGTCGCGGAATTTCGTTTAACGACGAAGAAAGATGCGAATTGAAATAAAAGCGAGATCGCGTCTTCGATCTGACAGCTGTCCACGAGCATTTTATCTCTCTCGCGCGCGCGAAGTCGCCAGAATTGATTTTATTACTGGGGATATTAAAGTTTCTTCTCCGTGGTTTATTATAAGAGAGGACGCTGTCAAAGTAAGAAATCTCGTGAGATTGTTTAATGTTGAGAGGATAAAAGAGGATAAAGAGTTATCAGGAAGATTGTCTAGGAGGAAGGATGCGGTCGCAAGTGTTATATAGAGTTTGTTGTCGGAAAGAAGAGCAGTGAGTACACGGAGAAAAATAATTTTGCTCTTTTAGCAAAATCGTCGTTGCTACTGCATATTCGTAGTGACATGAAAAAAAATTTAGTTAACGTAACTAATTTTACAAATTATTCGTTATCAGAGCAGAAGTAGTTTCGTTGCCAGGATAGAAAAAATTTGTTAAGTATATTTGTCCTAAGAATCACGTTAATTTGCTTTTGATGCAAAATAATGTATCCTTAGCAAATTTATGCTATCGGAACAAAACTACAACTGCTTATATAAATCCATCATGGTTCTTATAGCAAAATAATTTGTAGATTCAGCAAATTATATCCAGTAAATAGTGATTCGTATTCTTGGCAAATCTTTTTGCTGTCCATGTAATAACGAAAAGGTTTTGCTAGACCAGCAGAAAATTTGCTGGGCCAGCGAATTATTTTTCTCCGTGTAAAGTCTGGAAAATCCCGACGTGTTTACTTTAAAATGATGAGAGCACGGGCGAGGAGAAGGTTGCAAACTGTCCGATTTCGGCGCAGGTAGCACCACCGCCAATTCCACTGAGGCCGCCGGCGATCCCGAAGAGGAGCAAAAATGAGAAACCTATACCGCTGCAATCCACGACCAGACAAGATAATCAAGCGACTCGTCGCAAGGCGAGCGACCCCTCGTCTACATCCCTGTCAATGATGAAGTGGAGCAACGTGAACTCGACGAACGAAAAGCTCATAGACCTGGGTCCTGTCAGAGATCAAGATCAGACATCGCAGGTAACTCATTGGACGCCTTGTAACATAAAAGTACCAATGCCTTGATACCTAATCCTTGACACTTTCTTTGTTTTGGTCTTTACAAATATTTAAACTTTCAATATAAAATATGTATACAAGTACTGATTATATAAATATGTTCTACGTTGAAAGTTTAAATATTTAAAGACTAAAACAATAGGAATGTCCAGGATTAGATACGTGTCCAGGAATTGATACCTTTATCTTACTTTACGCTCAGCCTGAAAATGTTGTACTCTTCTTCGATATATGTAATTTAGTATCAAAAAATAAGTACGTGCGAGACCGTGAGGGTTTGCCAATATAAATATGATATCACACCTAAATATCCCTTGTATCCTTTCAAATCGTTTTTCTTCTTCTTTTTCATGGATATCGGCGGGGAGTTAAGTCAGTATGAGTTATGTATATTGAATAGACGTAACTGCGGATAAGAGCTTTTCCAACCGAGGAGGACTTATCGCAACTACCCTCGGGACGGGCTCCATTTATATGCCTTCGTCTCTTCACGGATTGCAGGATTATTTGTTGAGTTACGGCGGGAAGGACGCGCGGGGAACGAACGAGCATAACGATTTTGTCGCTGACTTCGAGCGGGCGAACTTTCAAGAAGGACGCAAGCTCGTCCAAAAGTCGAGCTTCGAGGAGCTGCAAAAGGCCTCCCTGGATCTCGAGAAGAGACTCCACGAGAGAATTATTAAGAGCGCCGAGGCGAAGTTCGAGGATTCGAGTGGCCGAGTGGATTCTCGCCAACGGCAGAACGCGACCACCTCGTCGTCGCGACATAACAGGTGATATGATTATTCACCGATCCGCGTGACTCGCTCGGGAGCGTCAGCGAGATCCACCGCGTTTCGTTACAAACGTATTAATTACGAATGTATTCGATACACGAGGAGAATTACCGGGCGCTTTGTGCGCCGCCCGTATTTACCGTATTCCCTCACAAATACGAAATGTGCAAACGATATCGTTATCATACGATGCCCGTTATCGTCATCGTCCTCGTCCACTTTCCACATGTCTGTCTCGGGCAAAGCGCGATGTGCTGAAACTCCCAAGTGAAAACTGCTCGAGAGCAGAGCTCTCTCGCCGTGCTTTTCTGCTCGTACACCAGCGCGCACAAAGTGTACGGTAACGTACTCGAGTCCCGGGTCAAGCTGGAGCAAGATGTTACGGCCGATTACGTTCACGATAGGTTCGTTAAACGAGGCGTAAGTTCAGACTCTATCTCGGGCGAACTGCTCGCCTGGAAGTTCGCGCGAGAACACTCGCCTCCCTCACTGTCGAAACCGCGCCTTCAGACTCGGCTTCCTCGCGGTTTGGAATATGAACCGCGTGTTGCAGAAAAGAGCCTCCCTTCAGGCTCGCATTCCCGTGCGCGTCGTACACTACTAAGACTGCAAAGTGTTAGATAGAGAAATGTAACGATCTATTGACGAGACAAGCAACCTTCAGTTTCAGGAAGTTGTTCATTATTCGTTACTGACATAGTTTCTCTCTCTTTCTCTGTTTCTCTCTCTTCAGGCATCAAACATCGAAGTTAGGAAAGGAGAACGAGTCCAGGAGCTGCGAGCAGAAGGAACCCCCCGAGAACAAGCCCAGGGAGGAGACGGCGTTATCACAGAAGGAGACATTTCCCGAGGACGAGTCGAAGTACACGACGACGATCTTAGCCTCGGGCCGTGAAGCAGAGCGCGGCAGGTCCAAGCTCGAGGAACTGCAGGCGGCATCGAAGAATCTGGAGAGACGTCTGCACGAGGACGACGATTACCGACGGCGTCAGGATATCGAGAGACGGATGAACAAGGACAAGTCAGCCAGGTATTTTGTCGCTTAATCCGGCTTTTTTCGGTGTCCTCGCTCGATCGACGCGATTCTTCGACTCTCTCCCGCGATTTTTCTCTCCTCTCTCTTCTGCCGATGACAGCGCGAACGCGCAAGCGAAAATTACTCGGATCCAGAGCGCACGGTTTGGATGGATGGATGGTAGATGTAGTTTAAACGCGCGAATTTCGCGACACGTTGCTGCGTTTAGATACGAGGAGCTCGAAAGTACCTCGCAGGATCTCGATAGACGTTGCCACGCCGAGCAGAAGGCTTTAGAGCAGCAGCATCCGATTGCGCGCAGCAAATACGAAAGTGACATGGAAAGGGCTAGGAATATTTTGCAGCATAATCTGAGAAAGGAGCGGGCCGCCGGCGAGAAGCTCGAGAAACTGCCGAAGGCCACGCAGACGAATTTGCCGCCGCCGTTGAGCGCCATTTGCCAGAGTCCTGTGCCAAAGCCCATCAGCGTCCGGCAGGACAGCAACGTCTCGTCGGATAGCTTCAGTCAAACCAGCTCGCCCAGCTACACCAGCAAGACGATGGAAGCCCCCCTGCTGCCACACAAGCACGGCAAGGTGCCAGGTACGTTCGAGATTCACGAGATTCTCCGCGAAATCACGCGGTTTCCTCAAGGGGATGCTGGAGTCGATGACGAACTCGAACAATGTCGATAATGCAGAAACGATCGTCACTAATATAAGCTATCCTTTTCGTATTTCTTATACAGAACTTACATGAATGTGTGTTGCTTTATTTTGCCATATTCAACGGAAAACCTGACCATATATACGTAGAAATCTTTCTGCAAACTTTTTCGGTATTTTTAAGTGTCCAAATGCAAATGCGAAGGTAGAGCAATGTTTATCAAAATTTTTCTGTTTGGAGCATCCACACTTTCAGTATATACAACCTGCGGAATTTTTGAATTAGACAAATATTACGCTGACAGCTTGAGATTTTACATTAAAAATTTTTTGTTCGTTTTCATCACATATTGAGCAATGCTTGTATTTACTTTTGCACGTACTTTCATTGCGTAAAAGCATTTGTAATTCTGT
>NW_022639456.1:2230661-2243956 GCF_010583005.1 Odontomachus brunneus | reverse complement strand
CAACCTGCGGAATTTTTGAATTAGACAAATATTACGCTGACAGCTTGAGATTTTACATTAAAAATTTTTTGTTCGTTTTCATCACATATTGAGCAATGCTTGTATTTACTTTTGCACGTACTTTCATTGCGTAAAAGCATTTGTAATTCTGTGTAACCAATACGACGTAAACTTTGCAGAAAAATTTCAGTGTTCTGTCGGTAAAGTTTTTAACTTCAGCATCCTCTTAAAACAGCACATTATCACGCATTACCAGAGAGACGTTCGCGAAAAAGTGCGATAGCGAGCGCGATGATAACGCTTGAAGTGTGACGAAGAGATAAATAGATAGATAGAGGAAGAGAGAGAGAGAGAGAAAGGGACAGAGACGCGCATTTCATAAATTGAAAATTCCTTATATTTCGCGCCTCTCGCGACACTCGACGAGACGTTGCTTCTCCTGAAAACGACAGATAAACGACAGGCGAGACAAAAGTTTTCCTCTTCTGTCACATCTTCTCGTCTCTCCTTGTATTTTTTCTCCCACTCCCCCTTCTCTTTTTCTCTCTATTCTCCAGTGCAATACTTGAAGTTGTTCATTCGAAGCGACTGAGAGAAGCAGAAGAAGTTTTCCGATTCATCGCCGCGGTGCACTCTGCGAAAAGAAGCGCGCTCCGCGACTCGCTTCGCACATTTTCTCCCGAACCTCGAAAATTTACATCTCGAGGAAATCGCGAAACCTCTTCACTGGCGCTCTCGCGAAAAGAAATCGATATTGATCTCGCACACCTTCCAGACAGAGCTTTGGTGTCGGAGCCCGACAACTCGTCCGGCAGGCCGATAACGAAGTCCACGAGCACGCCGGCCAGTTTGCAGACTATCGTCCGGATGCACGCGGGGAACAACAGCTCCTTGCATCACAAGGTGAGCCTCGAGCTTAAACGCGAACGCGGATGTCAATCGCGCTTTCTTGTCGAAAGAAGCCAGAAATGACTTAATTAGCGATAAGTTCGCGGGAGCAAAGCTTTCTCCATTATTCGTGTGTCCTCTGTCCCAGATAATCAGGGACATGACTAGCAGCCACTACGTGACGACGGGTAGACTGCGTTTCAAATTCGTGCAAGTTCTGCTGAACGCGGTTGCTCTGTTGGCCATCGCCGGCGGTTTGGCCGCATACTTCAAGAGTGAGTTTAACATTGGACCCACATCGCGTCAGTGCCATCGCTCTCCTCCCCCTCTCGCGTTTCGCTCGAAGGGGGAGATCCGGCTGCGCGATCGAAGAGTTCCTCGTGCAATTAACGAGAGCGATACCGACGAGCGTGATCGCACCGTCGAGAATTGATAAGTCGATTTAAACACCGCCGAGAGGTGTACGCGCGCGTGCGAGCGCTACAACAAACCAAAGAACACGTTTTGCTTTTTAACGAACAGCGTGAGTAAAATTGGAAAGCCACATCGAGCGACCCGGCACCGACCATCCGGCCGAAATGAATAGCGGTTATTCATCACTCTTCTACTTTCCCTTTCTCTCTCTCTCTCTCTCTCTCTCTCTCTCTCTCTCTCTCTATCTGTCTATCTCTTTCTAAGCGCTTTAATACGCTTGCATGTGCAACACCGAGCTTACGCGAGACCGACAGATCAATTCATTTGGTGGCGAATATCAATATTAGCTTAGCGACCAATAGAAGATAGTCCCTGTGAAGCTTTCGCGCACACGCGTGCACGTGTATCACGGTATCAGGAATCTTGCAGAGTACCCCTCTCTCCCTCTCTCCCTCTCTCTATCTCTCTCCCTCCCTCCCTCTATCATCTACGTAATTTCAGTACTACGTAATTACTCAATCCTACGTAATTTCAGTTTAATTTCTCTTGTCCTTTTCCTGAATTTTATTTTTATTCACTCTCTAAATTTCTTGGAACGGAATCGCACTGAAAAAGCTCATTCGAGATAATAGTGACGGCGCCGTCACTCAAAATCGCAAGGGTGGATGTTTCACTCAAGCTTGGAGTGAATCCTGACTCCGTGTGAGTAAACGCTTCAGTTAATTAGAGTGAGTATCGCTGTGACGGTGAAGTGCGTCAGACTCGCTCTTCGATTTCGAGTGAAGATATTCACCGAACGAGTAAGAGTGAGGAATTCACTCGGCATTAACGAGGAGTCGCTCGGTTTCGCGTGAAATTTCAATCCAACACATTCAGAGAGCAGTGCATCTCAAAGAGCTTCTTGCGCACGCTCTCTTAGAAGGCTTAGATCGCTAATAAGCGCAATTATCTGCCTGTCTATTTCTCTTTCTCGCGTCCAATCATAAATTCGCGCTCACGCATTGAATTTCGCGCGGGAAGATGGCCGAGACAATAGTTTCGCGATACTGCCGTCTCCCAAAATGGTTACGTCACCGCCTGAAGTTAGCGTAACAACGGTCGTCGGGGAGGCGATGATAATTGAGAACGTTGCAGAGCGCGTCGAGTGCCGTCGCGTGTCTGCGGCTGACACGCTAATAATTACGAAAGTTCGGAATGCATCTACCTCTCTCGCGACTCGCGCCAGACTCGCCCGAGCACGACTGAAAACAGTCGCGTATCGATATTCTCTCGCCGCGATGAATTCGCAGATTCGCACGCGGAGAGCGATGTCGCTCGGATGTCGTTTCGGCAGACCCGATCAAACGCACGGCTAAGCAAACGTGCTTGAGGACTCCTTTCTGTCGTCAGCGTATCCCGACCTGAAGCTGGAGAACAGAACCGCTTATTGGAGTCTGATACCGATGTCTGAACGCGTGCAATTGCTAACGGAGGACAAGAATCCGGCCCCGGGAGTGTGCCTGCCTATCATCGTGAACTTTTGTCAACACCACAAGGTAACAATTCGCGATGAGATCGTATAATTACACGGAGAAAACACTGATGGTATCATTTGCCTAAATATGGTTGCCATAACAAAATATTAACGTTCATTTTCGCGCCCATGTATATAGATATTGCAGAAAGGAGAGGACACCCTCTCTCTCATTCTCTCTGGAACCTATAATGCGCGTTTTCATGAGACGACGGGACGTTCAACTCTTTTTAACAGCTCGCGCGGAACGTAATCGATAAAGTCCGCAATACTTACTCTCCGCAGGGAAGTTCGTTCACCTTGAAAGAATGCAGAACAAGCTCTCTACGGAATGTGCATGGGTAACATACTTTCCGGGAAATTCGTTCTGGCATGTAGCTCCGCGACCGAGAGCCGTGAGTGAGGGCGACAACGTTACCTTTTCCGCGCCTCTTTCCGCGGCCAGGGAAGCGTCATCGTGGGGCATTAGAAACAGGCGGTCGACAGTCGTAATTTCAACTCGTGTCCGCCTCGGGAATACATTTCACGTTGCTTTTCCCGGCTCCGGCGACTCGGGCGTTCACGCGACGCGTTTTAAAATTCATAAGGCGCTCGTCGTGCAGCCATGCGTCCCGGAAACGAACGTGTCTGAGCATCTCGAGGGTTCCGAGAGGCACCGAAACGAAAATCGCAAGGGTGTTGCGCTACCAGCGCTGGCTGGATTTCATACATTGGTAACAACGATCGTTCGCGATTACAACCGGAGACATTTATTTGTGAGCAGCACACAGTTGCATCACCTTAGTTACCTCTGGTGGCAATGTGTATAGTTGAAATGACTCACAAACCTATCCAAAAGGTACATTCCGACATTCTCTCTTTCTAATTTGGCACAAATGTACACGGAAAAAAAAGATTTGGTTGAATTAACCAAATATCTGGTCGAACCAGACATGTCTGGTTAAAATAACCAAACATGTTTGGTTAGTCTACCAAAAATCTTGTTAACTTAAACAGAATTCGGGTTACTTCAATCGGAATTTCTGAATCGTTTATATTCGACCAGATATTTGGTTAATTCAAATCTTTTTTTCACGGGCAGTTTGTAGCTTTTTAATGTTCTCACTCCTATCATCAGCAAGTGCAACAAAACTCCTATCATCAGCAAGTGCAACAAAACTGCATAAGAAATTGAATACAAGATATAGTTAAATAATCTTAACAAAATCGGCATAGCTGAGACACGAATCATTCTAAATTTCTTCAGCCGAGATTCCAACCAAAATATTTCAAATCTGTGCTAAATTAATCAAAAATGATTCGAATCTCGGCCAAACCGAGAAATTATTTATATAAGTAATTATTATACGAATAATTATTATACGAGTAATTATTTATATAATTTTTTCAACTTTTTACATGTTTTGTCTAAACATTTTATTATTTATATAAATAATTTTACACATTTAACTTCATATTCATAATCAGCAAACCAAAAACGCCTATATCTTGTATTCAATTTTATTTCTTATGCAGTTTTGTTGCACTTGTTGATGATAAAAGTGAGAACATTAAAAAGCTATAAACTGCCCGTGAAACTCAAAATGGGCCAAAATGAAAAAATATGATCTAAATATTTTTTGTACTTTTACATTTGTGCCAAATTAGAAAGAAATTGGAGTGTAACTTTTGGGTAGATTTACTTGTCAGTTACTTTGTTGCGCCACCTGCATCAATGTAGTTGCGCGTGATCTGGTTGTGGCGATCAGAAGTCGGTTGGAGTGACACTTATGGATACTCTGGTTAGAGCCAACCGGATATTGTAACTCAACCATTGCTCTACGGTTGCAGCAATCACATAATCAGTTGCTTCGTATTTTGCTGTCAAACTTGATCGGTACAACCAGATTCGTATGCCGGCCCATCATACTGTTTGTTCCGTATATATTGAGAAAAAATATTTGATACATGCAACTGTAATCACATGGAGAAATAATTATTATGAATGATGCTCAAGAACAGCACTTCTTGTAAATTAAATTCTGCCATAATGTTACTGTCATAATGTTAGTGATAATAACCTTATATGCATGTTACTATTATCATTTGCTATTACGAAGAAGATGGTTGGGGCCAAGTGTAACCATAATTTTAGCCAACTCTGGCTGTAATATAATTTAAACGACAAGAATATAAGTTAGATAATTTTAGTTACGCTCTCAAGTGCAACGTTACGCGGCCAGCCCCCGTTGGTATCACGTGCCCATGAAAATCTCATTTCAATTGCAGATCCCGTACAACTATACCGTGTTTCCAAATTACATGGGCAATTTCGGACAGCGGGAGGCCCAGCACGAGCTGGAGCTTTACGACGCCGTCGTCGACGTCAGATGTTACGAACTGGCTGCTCTGTTCCTATGTAGCGTTTTCGTGCCGAAATGCGGACCCCAGGGTCATGTCGTGCGTCCATGCCGCAGTCTCTGCTCCCGTGAGTTCGTTTCATCTGGGTAATTTGGTTCCCTTTAGTTTCTCTGCCGATGTATGTGTGTGTGTGTGTGTGTTTCATGCGCGACATCGTTCGCCACTTTGCATTTCCCTCATTGGCAGAAATCAGCTCGCCCCAAATTAATTGACAAAAGTCGCCTCTCCTCGCCTACTCTAGCGTTAATCCGAATTTCTTGCGAATTCTGCGCAACGCGCGTGTCGAGTCGGCGGGGAGATTGAAAAGAAAGACGCGCGAGACGCGCGAGACACGCGTGGTTACATTTACGGCGGGTTAATATCGGTGAATTTTAATAATGCTCGGTGTCCCGCCTGCTCGCGGTATGTAAATGTATGGTAAAACCTTTGTAGAGTGGCCGTTCGCGGCTGAATCGCCGTATTCCCCCGCAACTTTGAATATCCGGCGATCGCCGGCGCTTCCGCGCTGCTTGATATTCCCCGATCGCAGTGCATCGCGGGCGAATTCTCCCTCGATTAATTTCAGAGACCAAGAGACGCTGCGGCTTCTTCCTCGAAGTTTTCGGCCTGTCTCTACCGGATTATCTCGAGTGCGAACTTTTCCCGGAGAATTCGAATCCCGACGAGTGCATCGGACATCGCGAGGTGATCGAGGCTGCGAAAAGGGCCGAGAATCCGGGTAAGTTGATACCGAATTCAAAAGTTTCCCTCCTCTCTCGCTTATCGCCACTGAAGCGCTCCATTTACACGGCTCACTTCGCACTTCTTTCCACTCCCCCTCCCCCGCTGTCATCTTCAATGTTTAATTGAATCTCGGTCAGATGTCAATTAGAAAGTTACCTCGCTCTCGCACGGAGGTTGGACGATGTCTGCATTAACATAAGCGAAAAGAAAGCGCACGGGTTCTTTGGTCGATTTGCTTGCCTTTCAATTATTTTACCGTTGAAATCGTTCAATCATTCTCCCTCGAGGAACATTATAACTTTGACAAGGGCGGGTCTGTCGAGCCGGCGCTTGATGGAGAAACTGATAATTGAAGCATTAAAATAATCTCGTTGGCACAGTTGAGCAATCCCGAGAATATATTCGATAGAATACGAAGATGGTTCTCACTCCCCCCTCCTCGTTCTCTCTCTTTCTGTCTGTCTCTCTTTTATATTTTCTTTCTCGCTTTCAATAATGAATTTGAAAATTGAATTCGAGCAGTTCTGCAAACGAGAGAAACGCGATCTTGTGTTATTCTTCGCTATCTTCAGCCGAGAATATTATTGATCGATTGAAAAATCACTTCCGCGCGTATCGTTTATTTGCCAAATGATCATCATTCACCCTCTTTCCGATCTCGAATGCTAACGTACACGCGTTTATTACTCAGGACAATTGCTTCGCGAAAAAATGGAAATCTCATTGGGGGCGCGTCGACGAGTTTGCGCAAAATATTTGACCCCGCGCGGTATCTTTGCGTCGTAAACAACGGGGAATAATATTATTGATGTGTTTTCAGTTCTTTTGTCTCCCGGCGGCGATTCACGCGGAACGACGTTAAATATAGGGCGTATTCGTAAAACGGAACTAATTGTCAACTAACCCGATATCCATTGTTCGTCCTTCCTTTGATATCTCGGATTCTCATTTATGCTCCTTGTTTGTCTTCCTCTTGTGTTCTATTTCCCATTGTCGTTTGGCAGCCTCTCGTGAAACTCCCTAAATCGATCGATCGGCCGGACTAATCCGCTTATTATCCACACATCGTTACGCCAAGGAGACACGGGGAGAAAGATAGAAAGACAGAGATTAGATGATATAAATTAATTTGAACAACACGTATCTCAACAGAGAGAAAGAGACTATTTTAGTATAATAGTTTTCAAATCGTCGAGGTGGTGTCGATATACGATAGTCCTGAAACTGATGATAGAAAAATCGCTGAATTCTAAAAGTTCCCAAAGCTCTGTTCATTGAATTCGAAAGATAGTCACGCTCGTGCCGTAACGCGCGCGGTAACGACGTTTAAAATCTCCTGGACCGGTCCGCGACGAGATAGAGAAAGAGAGAAAGAGAGAGAGAGAGAGAGAGAGAGAGAGAAAAAAAAGAGACAGGGAGAGAAGAGAATTAAATGATCGTGCACGGGCTGCAATTTCCAAAGCAAATATTACGTAAATCGTAGCGACGGGGGATTGATCGGAAGTGCCGCTCGCGGATACGTCGCGATGAATTGAATTCACGATCGCCGGTCCGCAGCGGCCGATAAGGTGCGATTCGTCCGCGGTTAATTAAGAGCAAACAGCGTTGTGATGGGCGACTCGCTCGAGATTCCATCGAAATCTAATAAATTAGGCCGGCTCGAGTGGCAGCATCTGCGGACGTCGTAATTGCGAAAGAAGTTCAGCGACACCTTGTACGCACGCGAGGAGGTGGCGTGTGTCCGCATACCGTCCGATATCGCGATATCGCGATTTTGTATAGACCGCATGTGTCACCGCTGATGGAATCTTAATTGCAAAATCCATATTAAACTATCGTATGACGGCCCATCTGCGGCGCCAAGCAGCTTTATTGAGTCGCGCCTCGCTTGCAATGTGTACACATATCGTGCTCGGCGCGCGTATGTGTGAAAATATTGAACCGGGTTACGACCGCAAGCACGCGCGGGGTCGATCGTCCTGCGAGAAGACATATCGCGGAGGATATAATGTCACGGAGTGCCGATAATATTCGCGTCTCCGCACAATGTTCGCCGTACATTTCCCCGCGGAAGTCTCCGTAATCGCGATTTTGAAATTATGTTCTCCTCGTTATATAGACTGTCCCATTTTAAAAGATTCATCCTCATAATTCTTCAGCCAAATATGTTTTAGACAAAAGTTGTCGGGTTCAGAGGGGGACATCTGAAGGTGACCTTGACTTTGACTTTGGATTAAACTAAGGTATTTAAATTCTCAGAGCTCTACGAAAAGAAAATGAATAATTTTTATCTCTTGTTATTTTTCGCTAAAGTTGATAGAATTCGAATAAAAAATTATTAAATCCAATAATTTTATATATATTTCCGTAAATACCTTAGTTCAATCCAAATATCTTCATTCTGAAGGTTATTCGAAAGTCAACTTTGCTTTTTAATAGAAAAGCTTTTAAATAGAAACATTTATTTTTTTTCTTGCGGAATTTTATTCTATGTAAAGAAACTAACAACTTTTGTTTGAAAAAATTTTTTATACGACCTCCATTTTCTAAGATATTTACGGAAATTTCTACAAAATTATTGGTTTCCATAATTTTTTACTCGAATTCTATCAACTTTACCGAAAAATGGTGAGATAAAAATTGTTTATTTTCTTCTCATAGAGCCCCGAAAATTTTTTATAAACTTTTTAGTACTTCAAGAAAATGCAAGAAAATACAGTACTAAAAAGTTAACTACAAAATTCTGAAAAAATTCTCACAGCTCTACGAAAAGAAAATGGATAATTTTTATCTCTTGCTATTTTTCACTAAAGTTGATAGAATTCGAATAAAAAATTATTAAATCCAATAATTTTATATATATTTCCGTAAATACCTTAGAAAATAGAGGTTGTATAAAAAAATTTTACAAACAAAAGTTGTTAGTTTCTTTACGTAGAATAAAATTCTGTAAGAAAAAAAATAAATGTTTCTATTTAAAAAGCAAAGTTGGTTTTCGAATAACCTTCAGATGTCCCCCTCTGAACCCGACAACTTTTGTCTGAAACATTTCTGCTGAATATACTTGGCTGAAGAATTATGAGGGTGGATCTTTTAAAATGAGATACCCTGTATATCGGTCGGCATAATAATGTATCTGAAAATCTAATACACTGCGGAGACCCCGGGGGCAAAACCCGAGTCGAAATTTTGACCCAACGTTGAACTTTGAAATTCTACACCGCAATAGGAGCTAAGATAGCAAAGTAGGTTTAATTAATTAAACCTACTTTACTATCTTAGCTCCTACTGCGGAGAATTCAAGGTTCAACATAGAGTCAAAATTTCGACTCGTAAATGAGTGTTAATATTATCAAAATAGGTTCACCTAAGTTGTAGATTATCTAAGTAGGCTCAAACTATTTTTAAGAGCGTCAAAGTAGCGTCAAAATTTTGACAAGATAGAGTTAAAGATTCAAAAGAGAAGTTAATGAGTATCAATATCGTCAAAGTAGGTTTTATCTAGGCTATAAATCGTCTAAGTAGGCGCTATCCTTAAACTATCCTTAAGAGCGTCAAAGTAACATTAAAATTCTCGGGAAGTTGCGGGGTCACTACTCCATGTGCGTTTCGTTTGTGAATTTATTGCGAGACGGATAATGGAAAAGGGAAGACGTTCCCTTCACAACGCTGATCACTTTCCTATTCCCACACAATTTTCATTCAACACTGTATCTGTAAACAACTTCCTAAATATGGCGAATGTTCTACATATTAATTGTTGGCATTGTAAATTTTGTAATGTTTCATGTAGTGTCGAGCATGCGTTGATTAAAATTTTCTCTGACCAGAATAATCGGCAAACCGATAATCAAAATTGTATCATCAATCACCATATGTGTAATCACGAATAATTTAATCGATCAACGGAATCAATTATTGGACAGTATATAATCAGTCACGTCAAAGTTTAATTAATCCATCAATCGATGAAATTATTCATGATTACATGCATGATTACGTATCAATCGATGAAATCACTTGTGATTTTATACAGGATGTTTCAGTAAAGGTTTTTTCGAAATGAAACAAGAATATCGTTCAGAAAAACGTTTGAGAAATCTAGAGGAAAGTGTTTAAAAATTAAAGAATCCTACTCATCTAAAAACTTTATGTGGTAAAATGGTAGGGAAGAATTTCTTGTTTGATCTAATCCGCCTGCACGCCTCCGTAAGTTACCGAACACCTTGTATAATAACACAATAGACAAAGGTGCTCCTGGAGTATACATAATATATCACAACGATCCGACTGCGGTTCGCGCAGTATGTACCAGCGGCTTTCAGTGCGACGGCACGAGGTGCATACCGTTCGATTGGCGATGCGACGGCCACATCGATTGTGCCGATCACAGCGACGAGACCGAGTGCGAGTGCGGCTCCTCCGGCCAGTCGGCCCCGACGTCGGTGTCGGTGTCCAACACGTTTGGCAAGATCATCAAGTCACCCTCGGCGAAAGGCATCTCCTCTAAGCACTCGTACCACTGCGGCGAAAGAAGATGCATGTCGGCTAGTCACATCTGCAACGGAGTCATGGACTGTCCTTGGGGCCAGGACGAGCGCTACTGCTGTAAGTGAAACTTGCCAGTATACTCGGCTAGTATCAGCTTGTACTCAACGTCCCCTCCCCCCCCCCGCTCCTCTTCTTCCAGTGAAATTGAGCCAGAAAAACGGAGATATCGGAGTGGGTCGCCTGGAGGTTTACCACGCTGAAAAGGGCCAATTTATGCCGGCTTGCATCTCGCACTGGGAGGAAACGTCGGCGCAAACGATCTGCGCTATGCTGGGATATATGTAAGTGATCCCTGCCTTAATGTGCCCGTTCGATACCGGGAATAAATATTGCATGGCATTTGGTTTCCGTGCTCCCTTGCGTGTGTCGTCGTGCCTCAATTTTTATCGGCACGATCGGGAGTCGCTCTCTCAGAGGAACGTGCGCATTTCGCAATGTCTTTTCATTGCTTTACATTTTACAGCTTTGAATTCAAGGTTTTCTCACTTTTTCATCACTCCGCACCTTAAAATCTCGTTCGGTTCTTTCCTCGCGCGATAACGCGATGTTCCTACGTATCTTCAGGGTCGCGGTGAACAGCAAGTTACTGATCACGGATAGCAAGATAGCAAATTTAACGCAGATCGAGCATACCAGACCCTTATACCACGGCAAAAGTCCTACTCTGCTAAGGAAATTTCAGGAATGCATCAGGAAGGATGAGACCTATCCTACGGTCGAGCTTACCTGCTCCGAATACGGTAAAGTGTTATTATTGTTTGGCGAACGTTCGGAAATTTTATCAAGCCCCACGAACTTGTCCCGAAAGTTCTCGGGACTACTTTACAACGTGTGACGATCGATTCTGCTGCAGCTTGCGGCCGCAGACGTTCCGTTTATGGAAACTTGAGAGTTCAGAAGCGAATAGTGGGTGGTGTGGAGTCAGCTCCTGGTGATTGGCCGTTTCTCGCGGCCCTCCTCGGCGGCCCCGAGCAGATCTTCTATTGCGCCGGAGTTCTCATCGCCGATCAGTGGGTCCTCACCGCGTCCCATTGCGTTGGAAAGTAAGTGATTGGCGTGAAATTCTATCCAGTTCGCAGATACACACGAAAGAAACGTCAAGCGGCAAATTATCCCTTTTGGGCGCAACTAGTGATTAACAGAAATCTCTGATATGAGATTAGAGTTGAAATTCTAATGAGAAATGTCTAAATGCGAATCGATTCACTCGACGTCGGCAGTTTCAGTCATTCGGACGTGTCCGGCTGGACGATACAGTTGGGCATTACCAGAAGACACTCTCACACCTATCTCGGTCAGAAGCTGAAGGTGAAGCGAGTGGTGCCTCACCCGAATTACAACATGGGTGTTGCTCACGACAACGACGTCGCATTGTTCCAGGTGAGTGCGCAAGTTCACTTCTACCTTAATCGAGTATTTCAGACAATTGTTCCATGCAATGCTACCGAATTATATTATTCACTTCGCCCGACATCGTCTTTTCATGAAACTCTTCGCTCCCCAGCTCGAAAAGCGAGTTCAGTTTCACGAGCATCTGAGGCCGGTGTGCTTGCCCACTGCTGCCACCAATCTTGCACCCGGCACTCTCTGTACTGTCATCGGATGGGGCAAGAAAAACGACACCGACTGTACGTATTGCGGCGATTCGGAAGAATGTCATGTTTAACCCTTTCAGGACAGGGGAATTGCTCGAGGAGATAATTATAGGGAAGTACGTATTCTGTGGGTTTTTAGGGTCGTTGAATCCGAATCTGAACTTAGATTTTGAAAATTCTGTGATCTAAGATGGCGAAAAAAATGATAAATAATACAAATATCACTCAATTTCCGTGAAATTTGAACTATGAAACTTTTTAAAGATACTTTTTTGAAAACTGAAATCGAATATTTGAAATTCAAAATGCCGACCAAGGAAACAAATTTTTAGATCTGACTCGACTTGATCACATCTGATCATTTATTCTCACTCTTGCGAAAATGGTTCGTATATCGAAATCAGTCAAGATTTCAAATTTAGAGAATATGCAGTTCCACGGAAATTGAGTCATATTTACATAATTTGGCATCTTGAAAATCACCATATTTGATCTGTCATTTTGAATTTTACATTTTTTACTTCAAATTTGGAAAGAGCATCCCAAAAATCTCTACATACCAATTTTTGTGAATATTGGATCGATAGTTTCTGAAATACATGAAGGCCGTACACGGAGAAAAATAATTTTGCTCTTTTAGCAAAATCATCGTTGCTACTGCATATTCATAGTGACATCAAAAAATTTAGTTAACATAACTAATTTTACAAATTATTCGTTATCAGAGCAGAAGTAGTTTCGTTGCTAGGATAGAAAAAATTTATTGAGTGTATTTGTCCTAAGAATCACGTTAATTTACTATTGACAATTTACAAAATAATGTATCCTTAGCAAATTTATTTGCTAAGCGGAGCAAAACTGCAACTGCTTATATAAATCCATCATGGTCTTTATAGCAAAATAATTTGTAGATTCAGCAAATTATATCCAGCAAATAGTGATTAGTACTCTTAGCAAATCTTTTTGTTGTCCATATAATAACGAAAAGATTTTGCAGAAAATTTTAAAATCTCATTTTTCTCCAGATCAGCAAATTATTTTTCTCCGTGTAGAGCATCAAAAGATGTCTCCCGTCCTGAAAGGGTTAAAACATTCACCCGCGATGATCGAAATTACCGACTCGGTCTTGCATTCCACTCCTTCGTTTCAGCTTCTGAATATGAACCAGCTGTGAACGAGGTCCAAGTTCCCGTTCTGAATCGACAGGTGTG
>NW_022639456.1:2220828-2230651 GCF_010583005.1 Odontomachus brunneus | reverse complement strand
CCATATTTGATCTGTCATTTTGAATTTTACATTTTTTACTTCAAATTTGGAAAGAGCATCCCAAAAATCTCTACATACCAATTTTTGTGAATATTGGATCGATAGTTTCTGAAATACATGAAGGCCGTACACGGAGAAAAATAATTTTGCTCTTTTAGCAAAATCATCGTTGCTACTGCATATTCATAGTGACATCAAAAAATTTAGTTAACATAACTAATTTTACAAATTATTCGTTATCAGAGCAGAAGTAGTTTCGTTGCTAGGATAGAAAAAATTTATTGAGTGTATTTGTCCTAAGAATCACGTTAATTTACTATTGACAATTTACAAAATAATGTATCCTTAGCAAATTTATTTGCTAAGCGGAGCAAAACTGCAACTGCTTATATAAATCCATCATGGTCTTTATAGCAAAATAATTTGTAGATTCAGCAAATTATATCCAGCAAATAGTGATTAGTACTCTTAGCAAATCTTTTTGTTGTCCATATAATAACGAAAAGATTTTGCAGAAAATTTTAAAATCTCATTTTTCTCCAGATCAGCAAATTATTTTTCTCCGTGTAGAGCATCAAAAGATGTCTCCCGTCCTGAAAGGGTTAAAACATTCACCCGCGATGATCGAAATTACCGACTCGGTCTTGCATTCCACTCCTTCGTTTCAGCTTCTGAATATGAACCAGCTGTGAACGAGGTCCAAGTTCCCGTTCTGAATCGACAGGTGTGCAATGTGTGGTTGGCGCATAAAGAGCTCAACGTCACTGACGGAATGATCTGCGCCGGCTACGCAGACGGAGGGAAGGACGCTTGTCAGGTGAGTCTCGCGGGAAATACTTCACACGTTGGGGAAGGGTAAAGAGTTTCTCGCTCGCGATAGATTTCGCTAATGCCTACCCTCCTTCACTTCCAGGGTGACTCCGGAGGGCCTCTGTTGTGCCAGGACAAGCACGACAAGGAGAGATGGTTCGTCGGCGGGATTGTCAGCTGGGGCATCAAATGCGCCCATCCAAAACTGCCCGGTGTTTACGCTTATGTGCCCAAGTACGTGCCGTGGATTCAGAAGGAAATGTCTAAGTATTCCGAGATCGACAGGGACAACTGGAAAGCGTAATCGACGGACTTGGTCCAACATTCGAATAACAAAGTAAGCGACACTGAGATCATTAAGAAAGAAGAAACAAACGTCGCAATCAATAGAAAGAAGTTGGTCGAACGAGATAGGATGAGAGAGGAAATTAAGAACAAAGAATGATAGAACAGTTGCGAATGTTTGCACGTTAGAACATTCCTTTGAGTGATACTAAACATGACCGACTTAACTAAGGAAAGTTCGCCATAGCCAACTGTAACAAGAGAAGTATTTTTCTCCTATCAGACAGTATTACGCAGTTTGAATACTCCACTGTCACAGCACACCCGAAACGCACCGATATTTATTACCGTGATCTTTCGATCGACAGCTAGTCCAACTGACACGACGTCACGCCGCTCTATACGATTTTTCGTAGGGGTACACTTTACGTAAATCGCTCGAACTCGAAGAGAAAAAAAAAGCGAGATACAACTGGAAACATACATAGAATATACTATTTCGTAAGCGGAGCCACACAGACGGACGTTTGCCGAGGATGTTTGCGTACACAAGTTCAAATAACAAGCCATTTTCTAGGGTGTTATTAAGCACAAAAAAGAGCGGATCAAAATGCCGATGTACTTTTGGTACTGAAACACTGAAATACACTGAGGGATTTGTGCACAAAACGAAAATCACGCATATGATGCGACAAAAAACATTTTGTATCGCCGACGACTTTAGAAAAGCCGTGTATGAACCACCAAGTGGTCGAAATCCTCGATCTGTTTGGGTGTGCGTTTAACAGTACTCAGCCGTTATGAGTCGTTCGAGCGGGATAGTGCGGGCCACGACGATAAGTCGCGCATCATTTCGGCGTTATTTCGTTCATTAATTACGAGTGACAGGTAATTTAACACACGGAAAACAAAGTTTGATTGTACTGAGGCGAAGTTCGGTTTTAACGAACCAACACGTTTCGGTCGAAGGACACAGAATTTCTGCGGTTCTTATGGCCCGGTTCTAAGAATCGGAAATTCCGCTTTCAAAACGCGTCGGTTCGTTCATTACGACTCGACTTCATGTCAGAATATCCAAACTTTTCTCTCCGTGCACTTCTTTCTTTTTTACAGAAGAAAGTTCTCCGCGGAAAAAAGCGCTATGAAAGCAGCTCTACACGTTCGACTAGTCACTCTGCAAGGTTCTCTCTCTCTCACTTCGTTTCTTCAAACTCGAACAATTTGATTTTCTTACCGCTATTCCGCTCGACGACTTGTACGTTTATATGGCAATCATAGAAAAACTGTGATTCACAGACAATCCTCGGCGAACGAGGATTTTAAATATTCTGACGAAATAGTCTTCTCGTTGGTGCATTTTAAATTTACATTGAAGTTTTCCGTTTCTTCTGCTTTTAAAGCTGCGATTTATGGCAGTAGAATTGCGTTAAAAATTGCATCCTTCGTGTATCGGGTATTATTTCCGCAAATCGTTACATACAGATGAATATTACGTTCATCTCCCATAGTTAGGCAAAAACATTCCCACAGTTCGAGAATAAGATTCTGGCCTCAGTTGTTCACTCATTCACAGTAGCGAACAGAGAAACTGGATGCTTTCCGGAGATATGTGATACAATCAATTACGAGAAAATACCTTAATATCACTAGAACTACTAAAGTGAAAAAAAAAACTGTACATGTAACTGGAAGGATGCACAGCATATATATATATATATATATATATATATATATATATATATATATATATATATATATATACATATATATATACATAAACTATAAACTGTATTTTTGTAAAGGAACGTGTTAAGCGCACACCCGCTATATAGGTAAGATATATCGTACACGTATACCGCATGAAATGCATCAGTGTACCGTCGCGCGAATATTTTAAGTAACGAGCATACGACGATGTCGCGCACGACGAAAAAGAAAAGAGAGAGAGCAGGCAACAATGTCTATGTGCTTATCGGTGTAAATGCATTGCAACATGTGTATATCCAGTTATCTGTACAATAGTCGTGTGGTCGGCCGTTAAGAGCGCGTGCTAGGCACGCTAAAATTCTAGTGTTACGTGTACGAATACAAATACACACGAGACGGGGATGTGTTGCACACCGCGCCTTCCATGTGGATGTGATAAGCGCTGAACCCCACGTAACTGCATCACCGTTACGAAAGTCCGTATTCAAAGCGTTTTAAGTATTCGAGATAGAGCTTGTGTCACGGTTCGCGAGGTAAACTCGAGTAAGAGGGAGAGAAAAATGAAGAGAACTGCCACGGCGAGTAGCGGCGAACATTTTACGCGGTTTCGTCTGCCACGTAGGAGGGTAGTGCGGTATGCAAGGATTCTCCGGCTCTAGGCTGAGCGAACGAAAGAACAAAAGAAGAAAGAAATAACAATTTAGGTTTGCCTCATCGGTGAATATCCAATTTTCCATCGGTTTCTCTCCTTGGCGCGCCAAGTGCGATCGCACGCGTTTCTTACGTGAGTTTTTGTGACGTTTGATCTCAAATTAACGATTGCTAAATTAACTTCGAGCTCGATCCTGATTAGGAGTCTGACAATTCGCACACTCGACAACGTTGCTCAGCCTGTTTGTATCCCAATTGAATTACTCAATACATATGTGCGCTAAGCATAAGTAAGTTGTACGTAAGCTGTTACATGTATATAGTGATATTACAACGTAGAAACGGTATAAGCGTATATAGATGCTTGTAGTTTAGTGTCCATAGCGCCGTATCGTTACTATTATCAGCATAGACGGTAAGGAACACGTTGACTGAATTCTAGGGACAATACTCTGCACCAGCACTTTTTTGATCCGCACTCTATTAGGAGAATCGTTTTTCAGTGAGTATACTTTATATGAGATATATCGTTTACGGAATCTAGGAGCCTTACTAATTGGCTTAGACTTTTTCTAAGCAGTAAGACGAATAGCAGTATTGTTGGCCAGGATGACAATTTAGTATTCGGTTTGAGTTGATTCGCAACAGTCATTTGTTGCCAATATACTTTTGAGAACGCGAACCTTTCCCGTCAGCTTGTCGAGTCGAATGCCGAAAGTTTTCTTCCGTCGTTTAAGAACGAAGAAGCAGTAAGGCAAAGCTACCAATTTCCAGATACGTATTTAATCCTGCACGGAAAAAAATAATTTGCTAGTCCAGCAAATTTTCTACTGGTCTAGCAAGATTTTCTCGTTATTATATGAACAGCAAAAAGATTTGTTAAGAGTACTAGGCATTTACTCGATATAATTTGCTGAATAAATTATTTTGCTACAAGAACCATGATGGATTTATATAAGCAGTTGCAGTTTTGCTCCAATAGCAAATAAATTTGCTAAGGATACATTTTGCATCAACAGCAAATTAACATGATTCTTAGGACAAATAAACGAAAATCTTTTCGTTATTATATGAACAGCAAAAAGATTTGTTAAGAGTATTAATCACTATTTTCTGGATATAATTTGCTAAATCTACAAATTATTTTGCTACAAGAACCATGATGGATTTATATAAGCAGTTGCAGTTTTGCTCCGATAGCAAATAAATTTGCTAAGGATATATTATTTTGCATCAAAAGCAAATTAACGTGATTCTTAGGACAAATACACTCAACAAATTTTTTCTATCCTGGCAACGAAACTACTTCTACTCAGATAATGAATAATTTGTAAAATTAGTTACGTTAACTAAATTTTTTTATATCTACGAATATGCAGTAACAACGATTTTGCTGAAAGGGCCAAATTATTTTTCTTCGTGTGGACATTCTTATTGCTTTGATCTTCAAATACGAATACTTTAAACTTTCAACATAGAATATGTTTACATACTCAATACTTGTACACATATTTTATTTGGAAGTTTAAATATTTGTATCTAAAAACCAAAATAAAGAAAGAATGTTCAGGATTAGGTACAGGCATTTTGGTACTTTTGTCTTACCTACTTTACTTTTAATCGCGTTTTGATAAAGCGTTGCGCGTTATTCTATACTATCGTTCGTATAATATGCGTAAATTCGAGTAGCAGCTGATTTCACCCGAGAAAAATGCTTTTCGCGACGAGGAAGCAATGATCATAGATTCGCCGCTTTTCAAATATATTATTATTTCAAAAAGAAATCTGTCGTTTTACGAAACACTCAGACATCTGAGAATGGCTTTTTCAAGACAGGGATTTACAGACAATAAGAGAAAGAAAACGTTTGACAATAACGGTCTTCCTTAGTATCCAGACAACACTTTAGTTGTAAAAGTGGATATAATGTACTACTTACATAACCGACAATACTGTGTGAACAGACAATAAATAGAGTTAGGAAATGTTCCATGATTGGACAATAAATTATCGACTAAGGTCTAGGACGTAAGGAAAAAATTAGCTGTAAGCTTAGGGTACGAAAAAATAACTAGCTGATAATTAGGATGTAATACATTTGGATAGCCACTTATAATTGTCTTACGACTATACCGTAACGCAAGGATCTCTATCGCGATCGAAAGCTCCGCTTATTATTATTGGCTGCAGAAGAAATAACATTTTGTTCACATTATATTCTATATTTTCATAGGATATACTGCGTATGCGCGCATTATACATTGTTTCTATTTGAGGAAAGTTAAGATAGACAATCAATGGGACGGCGACATATTAATTTTCGTGATCGCGTATACCTACGTTATTCTCCGGTTCCGTTGAAACGATCGGCGATCGCGATCCGTACTCTTCTCTCTATTGTATTGCCGTGATAAGCTAAAAGACAGTAACTGCCAAGTGTAAAAATGTGTAATCTTCCTACTTATCCACCGCATAAAATGCAACTCAGAGATTGACAGTTATTGCTTTTATCTGCATCTTACGCAATGCTTTTTAGAGATTCCGATCCTATTTGCTGAATTGATCTCACACGGAGAGTATACAATATAAATACCACTCTAGTCATGGAAAGAAGATATCATACTTTCTTTTTTTATCACGATCATCAAAAGGGATCTATTCTTACAACGTAAGAAGGTATATACTTACGTTTCCCGAATATATCCCGTTTTGCACAACTTTATAGAATCGATACGTAACGCAATTTTTCTGACCGTAGCATAAACAAAATATTGTGATGAGTCAATGGTTTATAGAGATGTATGTATATTATATACATATATATACACACACATAGGGATAATATATTATTACAAGGAAAAAGTATAGCCAATGTATCGTAATATATTGAGGAAAATTAGTGTAAGATTTTATATAGGATAGATAGAGTGTTACGTATGTACGCGGAAAATTTAATTCGATATCTGGGAAGTTTATTTTGTCATCTGAATTTGAGTGCCAAATCATAGGTAGCGGCGTAATTTTCTTTCAGGAGCGTTTCCTGAATTATACGTAGCTTTTTAGAACAATTAACGATGACTTCGACATGATATTCGGAACATTTCCGTTGCGTAAATTCGATCTTGTGATGTACAGAGTAGTGTGAATTAAGGTACGTTTACTGAAATACATATATGGGAAACTGAGGGAGGCGTTCTCGCCTCATCTTATGAATTTAGTTGATTGCCAGCCGGACAAATTTGCATTCGGTGTAGCTAACACGAATTGTCACGGGAATTATTATTTCAAAGAGAGATGAAGAGACACCTTACGACGTTGGTCACTTAGAAATCGTTTTAGAGATGTATTCCGCGCGCCGAGAGGATTCGCGAGTCAACATACTCGTGGTGAATTTGGCACGAGCAGCTTCGTCGCGGCGTTATGATTTACGCGTGAAGTAAAAATTGTAAGACGATCCGTTAGGTCTTCGTAGGTTGCGAGTAAGTTATGCAACGTAATGAAAGTACGTTTCGCTTTATATATTATAGTTACGAGTAGCGGGCTCTTTGTAGTTTGCCGCGGGTGGCCCGGTTATACTTTTGTGCTACGCTCGTTTGTCTCGCACAGATTCGCGGTAAAAATCCTACTTACTCTCCCGTCACGCGCTCGACAACAGACAAAAAAAAGAAGAAAAAAGAAAGAGAAAAATATCGCGCGAGTGTTCAAGCCTCGGCGAGAGGATTTGTCGAGAAGCACGGAGAAAAATGCTGCGCACAATATACAAATGTCCCTCTCGCTCCCTCTCTTTCTCTCTTCTTCTTCTTTTCCTTCTTCTGAGAGGAAGCATTTCTTCTGAAAAAAAAAAGATACTAACGAAAATATTTAACTACTCCTGTCAAGTCAATGTCGAATAGTGAAATATCGTAAGGTATGTCGTAAGGTATGTCGTACATACAAATCGTCGCAAAACACGTTGCACAAATACGCGCGATTGTGCGGCGCACTCGCACCCGTCGATGATCGCGAGTGCGCTCGCACGTATAGTCAAGTCCCGACGATCGGGAGAATCGGGAATGAAGCGGTAAAAAACATAGATACAGATATTATTCAATGATAAAAATATAAACATCCTCTCAGTATCAAGCGAGAGAAATCATATCAATTTATATTACTGTGTCCAAAAAGTAAGACTAATTTAAAATTTTGTTTTTAAATCTTTATTTATTATTCCAAATCTATTTCGTCGCCTTCAAAGTAATCCCCCTCAGACACAATACACTTATGCCAACGTTTTTTCCAACCCTCGAAACAGTTGTTAAAGTCGATTTCCGGAATGGCCTTTAAAGCTTTCTTCGATTCAGCTTGTATCTCTTCAATCGAGTCAAAACGGTGTCCCCGGAGCGGTCTTTTGAATTTAGGGAATAGCCAGAAGTCACACGGTGCTAAATCAGATGAATATGGTGGTTGTGGAACGATATGGGTCGAATTTTTAGCGAAATAGTCTCGAAGAACTAATGCAGTGTGAGATGGCGCATTATCGTGGTGCAAAAACCAAGAGTTGTCTTTCCACAATTCCGGTCTCTTTTTGCGAATAGCTTCACGCAAACGACGCATAATTTGACACAGATGTCTGTCACAGTGCTACCAATTTAGAAAAAAAATATTTCTGACATTCGATATACCCGCGCAATTTAACTTGAAAATTGGTCTTACTTTTTGGACACAGTAGTACACTGAGAAAAAGATAGAGATACTCGAAAATTTACTTGTGGTATATCAAGTTTATTTCGTAGAAATAACCTTTATTGCGTACAAAATTCGTGTTCGAGAGAAGAGTGAACCTGTTCGGACATAATCTGTGATTTTTTGGGAAATACTTTGAAATTATTTCCAAGAAACATCAAGGATTATCTATTAACCGGAGAATAGCATTGTTAAATTAACGTAATATATATCTTTTAACGTTGGATACGATAAGCGTGTTGAATGCGTTGGCTATCTTTGTCAGCAACTAACTTCGTTCCCGACTCTTTCGATTCTCGTTGGCTTTAGATCTTTTTAGACGAGAGCGTTAAAAGAATCGATACATATATATATATATATATACATATATACATATACGAATATTATTGATGCGCGGAATATAAAATTGCGGGTCAATTAATGCGGATTAGCGCGACATTGACACCAACGTGAGAGAGAGAGAAAAATAGATCGCGTTTGATTTTATATTCCGCGTGAAAAATGTGGTGACAAGTCGAAAGAGAGAGAAAGAGAGAGAAAAAAGGCGAAGACAGGATCGAGAAATGCAAAATTCTTGACGTTCTCCGGCTGACGATCCCCGTAGCCAGAAAACGGGAAGAGTTTAGGTATAAATTACCTTAAGACGGAGATGCGTCGGCGTAACTACACAATCGTTATTGAGCTTGAAGATTGATATACTGTATATTATATGACAAGATTGTAGCATCAACAGTAAACTTACTTGAATCCATGTGTCGGACACATGCATTCAGCATTGATTTCATAGACGTAACAATTATCGCCGACACGTCTTTCTTACGTGCACGTCGGCGCATTAACTTAAGCTACACACGAAAGATCTCTCGCTATGCTTCATCTTGCGTTTCATTCGACCCTTTCATTTGTCCACGTGATATCAGGTGTAAGTCCTATTCACGCAGGATGTTTCAAGAACCCAGCTAACTAATTGGAATGAGACGTGAAACGAACGAAAGTCTCGATAAGTTATGAGCTCTAAAGTTATGACGAATCGAGTGGGGGAAGAGTTTGATGGCGGAAACACCCTGTGTAATCTTGATTAGAAGCGTGTAGCTCGAAATCTTTGGTATAAGCAGGAGAATGACAGCGTGAAGTGCAATAAAAAAGGGAGGAGGTTGGCGGCTGGATGTATATGTGGAGTGTAGATTCGAGGAACTTTGTATTCAGTATGTATAATTCTGCGACGTCAGACATGTGTGTCCCTTGACGTAAGTTTACTTTTAGACGTAAGTGATCTGGAGGAAGACGATAAGCGAGTAACGCGCGCGGGGATCTTGAATGTGATCGCTTGTTTGTGCAAACCAGCACAAATCTTAATCGTACAATCAGTGCTCGACGATACGTATACACTCACACTTGCACTCGCGTGCATGTAACACGTATACACACATACACGTACACGTGGGAAAGGGAGAGGAACACACACACTTCGACATCTATAAGATATAATATATCGTACTGTGTGCAAGCCCGCTATAACGGGTGTTGCGTGTAGCGTAAAAAGTGATTAAAAAAAGCTGATGTTTGTATGTTGAATATATACAAATATATATATATATATATATATATATACAAATATATATATATATATATACATATATATATATAT